>NC_142795.1:59332427-59397427 GCF_049724085.1 Artemia sp. Qi Xiang Cuo | reverse complement strand
GAAAGATCAGACTTAATCAAAATGCTATGTATGAAGTCCTAATGCAGTTCCACCAGTGACTGAAAACATTGGAATTTTAATAGAACATCCTAAAAATCTGGCAAGCCATCAAATGCAGCTAACTGTATTTCAAAAGCTATATTGAACGCATCTTTTTTCATAAACATATTACCTAGATACATCTGAGATTAGTTAAAAATTTCTAAAACAAAAAATAACTAGAAATTCAAGTAAATTTCTGGCACAGCAGACAAACGAGAAAAGAAAATTGAAAAGAAAAGAGAATGAAATGCCAATCTATAAATGAGGTAAATTTGGGGGCTTATTTCTTCAATTTTTCTAGGAGGTTTATCTGTTCAAATATGTATGTACCCTAATTGTTCAGGAATCCAATTTTTTTTTAATATTTCTCCTTAGAATTATTTGAAATTCTAATAGCTATACAACATCTTTTATTGCGTTTTGTCTCGGTGTTCGTTTTTTTCCCTGGCCCCTAGTGGCCCCCTATATTTTGGTCATTACCAATAGTTAGAAATAATTGCAGATATAACCGGAAGTGATTGCAAAATTAAAAAAAGAAAGTTTTCGGACTATTGCCAAAAATTTATCCGGCTACATGGGCAATTTGTTTCATAACTTTCTTATAATTTACCTATTTTCGTTTTTGACATTTTACCCCCCCCCCCCCTGCTTCTAATTGAAACAAACCTCTTTTGATAAGCTCAAATTATGTTTTATATAAAGCTTACTAATTCAGTATCTTTGTTTGTTCTAGTGCATCAAATCCCTTTATCAAGTGCCATAGAAACATTTGATGCTCACGGTCTTCGATCTCGGAATGAAGGAGTTATTACTGTGAATGAAATAGTGACTGTTTTAAGATCGATGTTCTCTAAAGTTAATTCTCCTCTTCAAATTAATTTGCCCCTTTCTGTGGATTTGTGTCTTAATTGGATTCTTAATCTCTTTGATTGGTGAGTTTTTCAGGATTTTTTTTGGCATTCTTTGAGTTAGAAAAGAACATCAGGTGGAAAAGTAAGAACAGATCAGTCGATAGTCAATTGAGGCTATGTTGCTTGTAGATCAAGCATGTAGGGGGATGGAGGAGCTTTTGCAAGATAGGAGAGGGATAGACCCAACTATTCAAAATTTGAAAAAAATTTCTGGGGATGAAATCTTACATTCCATTTTCACCCATGTTCAGAGATATAGTACATAACATGAATTTAACTATTCTATGCTGGACAATTTTTCAGCTTTAAGCGAAGATCACTGCTGTATAGAAGGTACGTTGAACTTCAGATTTTGTCATTAATGTTAATTATAAAATGTATTACAAACTTTACAATAAAATACAAATAATATACAAATTATAGTAGGTAGCTTTGCAGGTATTATACCATAGGGTTTTCATCTTAATAAACAACCCAATTTGTGGCTGTGTATTAAGGGGGAAGTGCAAATTAATCAAGTAGGTAGGAACATTCTAGGAAAAGCCTGAAAGGATTATCTCCTTGTATTATATATTAATTTAAAAAACTTTCCACAAGATAAGTTTTTCAAAGATAAGTAAAGAAACCCATTAAACTAAAAATGAGCAAAAATGAAACCCAAAACGAACAGAAATTACAATAAATAACCGAGTCAAACTCAAAACGAGCAGAAATTAACATGAGTTGTGCTCAAAATCCCTATGCCTTCCCAAGGCCAGAACATAATTTGCACTTTACTGAAAAAATATAAATGTTTTTCCTTTTATAACTTTAATAAATCAAATAATATTAACATTTTGATTACTAAATATCAGTATATGTATATTAAACTGACAATGCAAATTCATTTGTATTTTTTACAGTAATGTGCAAATTATGTTCTGGCCTTGGGAAGGCCTAGGTTTTTTTTAGCCCAACTTAGGTTAATTTCTGCTTGTTTTGAGTTTGACTCGGTTATTTATTGTAATTTATGTTCGTTTTGGGTTTAATTTTTGGTTTAATGGAGTTCTTTACTTTTCTTTGAAAAACTCATTTTGTGGAGAAAAATTTTTAAATTAATTTCTGTTCATCTTATATTGACATAGTCTTTTCAGCTAAAAAGAAAATAATACTTTAAATCTTTTCGTTTTTATTTAAGACTTTATAGTTTGGCCTGCTATTTGTGTTCTGGAGAAAATTTTCAGCAATTTTTAACAACATAGACCCTTTTAAAAATCTGGACACAAATAGTAGTGTTTAATTTATTTTCATACCTCCTCTAATTGACCTGAAATGGAAAACTTGATACCATTCGCAAAAAAATCTGTTTACTTTCTTTGATAGCTTAGGTACACTTACGCTATTTTGATTTGGTTAAATTTTAAGAGCAGAAGCAGCCCCGAAAGTTTGAACATAATACCCTCTGTCGTTCTTGGGATACTGCTGGATGCCTTATTGGGAATTAACACTAGCACAGTGCATTTTGATTTAATCTTAAGGCAGCATTTAGTTTTTAAAAAAAACAGGCAAATGGGAGGGGGGGCGAGGGAGGGGATTAGTTGCCCTCCAATCACTTTCGACTATTCATCAGCCCTTTCTATTTTGAATCAAATGAGCCCTTTTCGAAGTTCCTACGACAACTCCTTCGATACGAAGTGCCCTGGTGTAAACAAAAATAAATAAATAAATAAAGTAATACAATATACCCACATCGTTCTTTACTATAAAAATGTCAAGCCTTCCAATCCTTTTCGATTATTAAAAAGGGCACTAGGCCTTTCGATTTCCAATCGAATGAGCCCTTTTTGAGTTTCTGCGACAATACTTTCTATAAACACCTTATATGCCCCCAGGGCATAAATTACAATCCTTACCCTAAGGGCTGTGAGGGGGGTTGTCACCCTCAAAGAACTAATTTACAGAACTTTATACTATGTTAAACAAATTGGCTATCTCAAAATTTTGAGCGGATGTGTTTGGGGAAATGGAGGGCGTGAGAGGGGCGTTTGTTGCTCTCCAATCGCTTTCAACTATTAAAAAAGGCACTGACCCTTTCAATTTCCAATCAAATGAGCCCTTTTGAAGTTTCTACGACAACGCTCTCAATAAAAACCTTATATGCCCCCAGGGCATAATTTACAACCCTTTCTCTAAGGGATGTGGGGGGGGTGTCATCCTCAAAGATCTAATTTCCAGAACGTTCTACTACGTTGAACAAAATGGTTATCTGAAAATTTTGATTGAATGTGTTTTGGGGAATGATGGGCGTGAGAGGGGGGTTAGTTTCCCTCCAATCACTCTCGACTATTAAAAAGGTCACTAGCCGTCGCAATTTCCAATTGAATGAGCCCCTTTTGAAAGTTTTTACGACAACGCTATCTATAAAAACCTTATATGCCCCCAGAGCATAACTTACAGCCTTTGCCCTGGGGGCTTGGGGAGGGGGTTTGGGGTTGTCATCCTCAAATACATAATTTTCAGAACTTTCAACTACATTGAACAAAATGGCTATCTCTAAACTTTGATTGAATGCGTTTGGGGAAAGGGTGGGCGTGAGAGGGGGGTTAATTACTCTCCGCTCAGTTTCGACTATTAAAAGGAGCACTAGCCCTTTCAATTTCCAATCAAATGAGCCCTTTTTGAAATTTCTACAACAACTTTCTATATAAACCTTATATGCCCCCAGGGTATGACTTACAGCCCTTGCACTTTGGGTTCTGAGGGGGTTATCATTCTAAAAGACCTAATTTCCAGAACTTTCAGCTACGTTGAACAAAATGGATCTCGAAATTTTGATTGGATGTGTTTGGGGAAAAGGTGGGCATGAGAGGGAGGTTAGTTGTCCTGCAATCACTTTCGGCCTTTAATAAGGGCAGAGACCCTTTGAATTTCCATATAAAAGAACCATTTTTCTAGTTTCTATGCAGCGATTTGTACTGGAACCTTATGCGTTCCCAGGGCGTAAACTATAGCCCTTGTCCTCAAGAGTTTGGGGGGACTTTTCTGCCCAAAGGTATAGTTTCCAGAACTTTTAACTACGCGGATCGAGATGGCTATCTGAAAATTTTCATTGAATGTGTTTTGGGGTATGGTGGACCCGGAAGGGGTGTTAGTTGCCTTCCAATTGCTTTAGACTATTAAAAAGGGCACTAGCCATTTCAATTTCTAATCGAATGAGCCATTTTTGAAGTTTCATTTGCAAATCTTTCTATAAAAATCATACATGCCCCCAGGGAATAACTTACAACCCTTGCCCTAAAGACTGTGGGGGGAATGTCCTGCTCAAAGGTATAATTTCCAGAACTTTCGACTGCGTTGAATAAAATGGCTATCTCAAAATTTTGATTGGATGTGTTTGGGAGAATGGTGGGCATGGAAGGGGTGTTAGTTCCCTTCCAATCACTTTCGACTATGAAAAAGGGCACTAGCCATTTTAATTCCAAACCAAGACAGCCCTTTTTGCCTTTCTTTAGACATTACTTCCAATAAAAACCGTACCTACCCCCATGGCATGGCTTACAACCCTATTTTTGAGGGCTGTGGGGGAAGTTTTAACTTTAATGACCTACCACCAAGACTTTAACACCATGTCGAACAGTTAGACTTTCTAAAAATAGTTTTTGGATTTGACTACTGGACTGATGAGCGTGGAAGGGGTGTAAGTTGCCGTGTAATTACTTTCAGCATTTAAAACACAGACTGCTCAAGTATCCAATCGATTGAACACTTTTCGAAGTGTTTATGACTCCTGTGATGCGAATTGCCCTGGTATGGAAGAAAAAAAAAATAATACATTGTGCAAACATCGTTCTTTACTTAGAAGACAGTGCGATTGCGCTTCCTATGATCTAAACAGCGGGGGTTTTACTAGAATCTGTAGTATTTTTGAATTTTCCCTTGAAAATGAGGAGTAGGGGACATGAGTTTCTTTATAGGAACCCAAATGCATGTTATAATTAAATTCATGAGAATGTAGTAGCTCAAATTTATGCTATATTTAGGTCAGTTTTCAGGATTTGCAGCTTTTCTGAATCTGGTTATTTTCTGTTTTCCCTTTCCTCTTCTATTTTATTCTTGTTTTTTTATTGTACTGATATTTAGTTAGCCTTCTATAAGAGTATTGCTGTCTATTGGCTTCCAGCATATAATTTTAACAGGCTTACAGTATTTTCGGTTTTAAATAAATTTTATGAAGTTTTAAGATTCCTTTTCTGAAACTCATCAAAAATTAGGATTTACTTTGTTAGGATATGTTAGGATATATATATATATATATATATATATATATATATATATATATATATATATATATATATATATATATATATATATGTATATATATATATATGTATACATATACTATCTTTATATCTGAGAAATAATTGTATATGTGTGTCAGTTCTCGAAAACGGCTCCATATTTTTCCGGGAAAATTTGTATCCTGGGATATTCTTGCATAAAAAAAACGATCTAGATAGGTCAGAAGTCTGGGAAAATTCGTTCAGAGCCTTAATTGTAATAATCAAATGTCTTTGAATAGACCTTTAGTATGAAATATGAAAAGACATTAAATTGCCTAAAGAACAAAAAACTGGTAATTGCAAAAATATTTGTATGTATTTTAACAAGGCATTGCAACAATTCAAAAACCTTAAAAAATAAACCAAAAGTTTGAAGCTTAATAGAAATCGCTGTTAGAAATTGGACTTACTTAATAATTAAATATTTTTGGAAAGACACAGTAAGAAAAGACATTAAATTGCGTAAATAAGCAGATAAAGCAGACCTGCTCTAATGCACAATTCAAAGATTTGTGCTTTGCCCCAAGATCACCATAGAATTTCCTAACTGTTGTGCAATAAAAAATGGCTGTTTCGTTCTTAGACATCATGATTTAACAAATGTTTATTTTTGTTTCAACTTTGTGCCGTAATAAGTCTTGTGTTGCGTGAGGAAATGTTATAATTTATTACTTCAATATGTTATACATTAGACGAGCGAAATAACTTAACAGAAAAATGTGTTGCCTAGTATTCCAAGTGAAGCTGTAAAAAAAAGCATACAAACTGTTAAAATTAATCATAACCTTTTGGCTATAAGCTTGCGAACGGTAAAGGTTATAATAAATAATTTTCTTGAATTACAACAAAAAAACATCATATATAAATATAGTGCTTTAGAATCAAATTAAATGCAATGCATAAACACATTTATTGTTTGTAGCGTACAAGACAATAGTAAATTTTGCTAACAAAGGAATATGTGAAGTAGGATTCAATTTCCCTGAGTCTTTTTTGTTTCTTTTTGCCTATTTATTATTGTCTGAATTTGGAGATAATAGTGGGACATGCCTTCTTATGTTATGTTAAGGGAAATTTCTGATATTCTTCAAGGAATTTGCCTTCGTCGTACCATATTCATGTATTAAATTGGCAGTTGGAAGCTCTCAGAATCCATCTTCAGAAGTTTTTAAATAATTCCAAAGTTGCAGTCTCTTTTTTTAGTGTTTTTCGTTCAATTTCTATAAAAGCATTGGAAATAAATTACCCTTTCCTCTCTTTTCTCTTTCCAAGTTGACTTTTCCTTATTGCTTTTAATGTGATATTAAAACAGATTTGAATGGAATCTTTTAAGTCGATAAAATCAAGGAGAACTTGGCGAAAATTTAAGATTACATTAATTGTAAAACAAATTAGACCCTGAAAACGCTAGAAATAATGATGCAATTTCATAGGAGAGGCGCTCAAATGAGGTTAGTTTTTTTTGTGTTGGTCCCAAAGCATCGCAATTTTTATTTCTTTGTTTAGATTATTCTATTTTTAATTTTAGTCAAAGAAGTGGGGAAGTTCAGATTTTATCGTTTAAAGTTGGCGTTTGTCTTCTTACGAATGGTCATCTCGACGACAAGTACAAATGTAAGTACAAATGTGTGTCTTATCTACCATATTTATGCTTTATTATCTCAATTAGGTTAACTAAACAAGAAATGGAAACTTATGTGGCTTACTGCTACTACTACTACTGCTAAACACACATTACAGTACAGATCAATTTGAGACGAAGATATCTGTTCACACTTTTTCTACACACCCCGCAATTCAGTACCTAAATTCTTTGCTCCCTTCGATAAAATTATGCGTCTTATTTGGCATGTAATTGTAGACTGTTCCTAAATTAAGTATGGCTTTTCTGCCATATTATTCATGGTAATGAATGATAAGGCAAAAGCAACTTTTAACCAAAAGGCTTAAATCGAAATTTTGGTTAGAATTTGTGCATCAAATAATCCACTTTTATACTCATTTCAAATATATAAAATGAATTTCGTTTTAAGTTACCTGTCAAAATTTATTAGCAAAAGATTTGCATAATTTCAGAAAACGGGGTGAAAAACTCCCGGAAAGGGTTTGATCTAGAAAAAAAATATAATATCGCTCTCAACGGGTATGACAATACACGAAGGGAGGTTTAAAGCCCTCTCTCCATAAAAATTTGGAATCTTCTATTGTCCATGAGAAAGTTAATCACGTTTGCGTTTTTTTTTTTTTTTTTTTCCAGCGGTGGTTGTATCAACACGGTGGTCATAGAAGACCCGTACAGGGCTCGTTTAACTGACATTTACAGTTACAGTACCGTTTATGAGTAAAAATAGGGATCCTGCCACACCAAAGTGCTCTTTTGGCCCCATTTTGCCACAAAACGACAATTGTTGCGCGAATGTCCTTTTGAGTGAAAACAGACTAAAAAGCCATTCTCATTAGTTGATGCAGCTATTTGGAAATAATCTGAAGTTTTTGTTCCTGAATACCATTAAACCAAGCTTTTCCATTATGTTATCATTTCCCATGCATCTAGAGGGTAATCTTAAAACTATAAAATTAAAAGCTTCTTTAGAATGAAGCCAAATTAACAGTTTTCTAGACAACAAGGAAAACGGACCGAGGGAAACAAGTTGCTTTGACATCCTTCCAAATTATCTTCGTAAGAGGACAGGTATATTTTTGCTGGTAAAAGTATATACTACTGCAGGTATTGCAAATGACAACCAATTATTATGAATATGGCCTGACTCTGAACGAACGATATTATATGTTATATCTCTGTCTCAACTTAGTATTAAATATCGCCGAAACTTTGGCCCGGGTTTATTAATGTCTCAGCAAAATGGATCCAGAACCACTACTGGTGGGCTAACTGTCCTTTAACTTTTTTTGTCTAAAATTTGCTAGACGTCTTCGGTGCAATTCTCTTTGGTAAATACTTCAATTTAAAGCTTTGTAATAGGCGATTATGTTTTTTTTCTAGGGCATGGTGATTTCGAGTGAAATAATAACATCCTTTGCTGTTTTAGATCTTTTCCGGCTTGTCGCCAATGAGCAAAGACAGGCAGATTCCTCTGGAATCAGTAGTCTTCTTGATGCCTGCATGCAAGTCCCTAAAGAACTGGGCGAAATAAACTCCTTTGGTGGATCGAATACGGAACCATCTGTTAGGTCTTGCATACAAAAAGCTGGAAAGGATAAGACTTCAATTGAGGTAACTTTTGTCCCTATTTTAGTACTATTTGACTATGACTCTCTCTCTCCCTCTCTCTCTCTCTCTCTCTCTCTCTCTCTCTCTCTCTCTCTATCTCTCTCTCTCTCTCTCTCTCTATCTCTCTCTCTCTCTCTCTCTCTCTCTCTCTCTCTCTCTCTCTCTCTCTCTCTCTCTCTCTCTCTCTCTCTCTCTCTCTCTCTCTCTCTCTCTCTCTCTCTCTATCTCTCTCTTATTTTTTGAATTAAATTACTTTTATTGATTATTTTGCCTTACAATTTCGTTTCATTACAAGAACAAACGGTTTGAGTGTTTGTATTACAAATTGTTTGTCGCCATATACTGAAAATTAATCTTCCAATTCTCTTCAATATTTTTTTTATCAGCTATCTTTTAAACACTTTTCTGAATCAGAATGGTATATTTGATTTTGTTCAGAACTTCTAAAAGAGCTTATCCGATTAATTGTATTAGTAATTATTAACTAGCTCTGATTAATTTATTTAACTCCTATTTGAGTATTCTTCAAATTTTCTTGGACACTCGTCAGTCCACAGAATCAAGTAAGTACTTTCGTATATATGGTTAAAAGAACTACAAGTGCGAAGAAAAAAAAATACAAATACAACATAATAAAAATACAAAAATATAACAAAATATTGGGAAGGTCCTTGTATTTCTGGTAAGGGGAATGGCCAAAATCCCCCCATTGGTATGGAACAATGTAACAAAATACAAAATGTGTGACTCTCAGACTATTGCCAGTTGATGAGAGGACCATACAATCAAGATCTAATTCAAGACAAGCAAGTAAATTCTAAGGAATTTCTAAGGCTACGAAAATATATTGGAGTACACCTGTTTTTGAATAGACAACCTGACTTTTGCCGAGATCCTTTGTATCGCTGTATTTTTGTCCTATTGAAAATTCCAACCACTTGATGACTGACAACCCACAATCTTGATGAGTTTGGCAATACACATTTTGGAAATCAGTTCTTAATTAACGACCTAATGTTTGGTTTTTAGAAGTCGAGAAAAATATTAAGATACTGCATAATCGCAGCTTAAGAGGCATTCTGCGCCGCTTCCAGGAATTTTTATGCAATGTTATTGAAATATTTCGAAGGAAGTTCTTGACCTAGAATTTTGGGAACCTTTTTTAAACCCTTGTTTGCATTGCAATGCGTTCTTTATAGTTTGAGAACAAAACGTATCTACACATTTGTCAATGAGGGTGGCTGCCTTCTGCCGCCAGATTTTTGACGACCTATAGATTAGTAGTAAGGAATTTGAAATTGAAGTCAAAGGCTATTTCATTTGGTTCTTTATATGAAGTAAATATTTAATGACTCTGAGGAGATATTGCGACATAATTACGAAAAATCCTACAATTTTTTAATTTAATGCTTTCTATTCTTGTCGAATTTTTTTCTTTTTCTGGAAAAATGGCCTCCGGTGCACTAGATTTATCATTATGATTCTTGTAGCTATTAAAAAACACGAGACAGGTAGATATTTTCTCCTATCTACGGTAGATTATGCCAGTTAGGTCTGGGAAGGAAGGAGTAGTCGGATAAGAACCATCTATGGCGCACATGCTTGTATTTACCAATAGACCCACTAGGCCCGG
Organism: Artemia sp. Qi Xiang Cuo; assembly: GCF_049724085.1. Lineage (NCBI taxonomy): Eukaryota > Metazoa > Arthropoda > Branchiopoda > Anostraca > Artemiidae > Artemia > Artemia sp. Qi Xiang Cuo. Next base: position 59,387,290 of record NC_142795.1, on the reverse strand, counting down.
GCCTGGGAGCGCACAATGTCAGGGGGAACAGTAAATTATCGCTGAGTGATTTTTTTTAATAAAAACTGGACTGATATGATTTATCGTCAAAATGCCAGGTTAAACTCCGCTGCTGCGCTGCCTATTCACTGAAAAGTAATTTTTAAGCAGAACGGGAATTCTGTCGTCACTTATAAACTGTCAGATGTTTCCCAAGAATGGCATTTGAGAGTTCGGTATCACCTCTCTCTTTTATTACTTTTGGATCATCAGTTGTGATCTGTTCAGTGCTTCCACTGTCCCCGAATTTTTGTTGATTTCCCCAAAAATTTCGCAAAAAACGGAACGGCAAAAGCCCTTGAGCCTAGGGGCGCCAAAGCTTTAGATCCTACCTTGATAGCGCCCGCAGAATTTTGAAATATTTTTTTGGCTTCAGGAGAGCTAAGAATTAAATCAAGGCCCCTTTTAAGCTTCTGCCCTCCTCAAGCGTTTAAACGTTTTGAATTGAGGAAACCCTACTTTAGCTCCCACTTTAATCTTCATTAAAGTGAATTTAAATTTCATTTTTTTTTTATCTTTTAAGGTTATTCATTTCATGTCTTGGTTGAAAGCAGAACCTCAGAGTCTAGTTTGGCTTCCAGTATTGCATAGAATATCTGCCTCTGAGATGGCAAAACATCAAGCTAAATGCAATATCTGTAAAATGTCACCTATCGTTGGGCTCAGGTAATTGGCGTTATTTTTTTTTTAGGACCGAAACTGTTTTTTTAGACCTTATTATCACTACTACTGTTTCTTTTCTTTTTTATCTAATTTCTGAAGCATTGCTTAATTTTACATGACAAATAATATGCTTTCACAAAAAAATCGAATAAATCTTGTGTTAATTGTGATAATTCGAAAACTAAGTCTTTTAAATTGCCTCGAAAGAGATTTCAGCACTTTCAGTTTAATAGTATTTCTGATCCATCTAATAGTATGATCAATTTTTCTTTAAAAGATCTTGTCAGAACTTTTATAAAATGCTTTACATTGTTAACGTGCCTGTCGTCTCGCCTCTTTCCCTGCCTCTTTCACTTTCTTCGCGTATTTCGTTTAGTTTTTGAACAGAAATGGAACCTTTATATTTTGTATCTTATTTTGATTTTGACGAAAATATTATTAACTATGAAGCCACCTATAATAATGAGTTTCTATCGAATGTACCAAATATCTATTTCTCTTTACCTGTAATGCCGTAGGTGACCACTGCTAAAAATCTATTAAGATAAATGTACAACATAATGTCGAATTAAGGAAAGAACGGATGTCTTCGGCGGTGCTTTGTTTTTGAAAAAAAATAAAAAATAAATAAATAGATAAAAATAAAAAGGAAAAGCTACCAAATCTAAGAAATTTAATGAGTCCAAGAAACTTAATTAGTTTCTGTTTTTCTGAAATTTATATTTAGGCTAAAATACATGAAAAAGAAAAAAACAATTCCTCACTTTGGAGGAAATGCAAAAAAAACAAGCCTTGATTAAGTTTACTACTGAAACCGTTGCCTGGGAAGAAATCAAGGTAAATTAGCGCTGTTGTTTTTCAATATTATTTGATGAATATGTCTGATGATATGATTTGTCTGATATTTTAAGAAGTATTAATTTTTTTCGTTTAGATATCGTTGTCTGAAATGTTTCAACTTTGATTTGTGCCAAAGCTGTTTTTTCTCTGGAAAAATTGCCAAACATCATAAGCTAAGCCACCCTATGCACGAATACTGTTCACATGTAAGTTTGTATACTCTTATCTTTTCGCTTCTTTCTTTTTTTACCTCGTTTTTTCGGCTTTCCTCCCTGTAACGCTTAGTCATTATTAATGTATAAAATTAGTCTTAGTTATTTATTATTATAATATATAAAATTAGTCTATGTTATTTTGGCTGATCTTAAAACGTATTTCTTATATCTTGGATCAGTAATATAAATAACAAAACACTTTGCTTGTATTCGATGATTAAAAACCTAACTTGTTTCCACTTCCACTTCATCCCCCCTCCCAAACAATAAAAATGTATCCGAAATGCGAAAAGTAAATAAATCTGACTGATTCCACTTAAGATATGGAAAATAAATAAAGCGGACTGACAAATGAATGAGGAGGCTGCATCTTCTTTTTTTTTAATATCCATATTTTTCAAAATATGCCTTCTAAGCTTGGCAGGCACTGAAGAGGTCAGGTAATTTTGTCATTAATGTAATAGCTATACTTTTGGAAATGGTTTAACATGGCTAACAATCATTCGAATCTTAATTGGAGAGTGTAGATGGTCTTATCAAAATTTTCATAGTCTGAAGTTTGTATAATTGAGATAGGTATTTTATGCATTTGAAGCTTAGATGAGCTTAAAAGCTGTACTTACGCAATTATTAGTCTAAAGCGGCTCATAGAAAATACTTCCTGATAAAGTTTGAAGATGAGGATAGTATTATCCCATGCCCCTATTAGCACCATATATATATTAAAGTGACTTCGTTGTTTTTGGTAAAATTACAATGATCATTGAGCACGGATATATAGGCTACGGGATAAGGTAAAAATTTAAAAAGCAATGCTTATGGGCATTAATGTGATATATAGAAAATTCTGTCCACCAGTACTTATTATGGTTTTTTTGTCCTTCTTTTGTGTCATGATCAATTTTTCATGATTGTGTCATGAAAATTTGTTTGAAATCATGATCAATATGTGATTTCAAAATCAAATACCTGTAATTTATTTTCGTGGTTTGACACGTTTTGGAATTCTTACATAGATTTTTAGTTGTTTAGTATTATTTATGGTATATTTAAATAGTTTTTGGTCAATGCTAAGTGATTTCAAAACTGAATGTCTCATTTATATATTTCGTGGTTTGAGATGTTTTGGCATTCTTACATTTATAGTTTTTTTTTCAGTATTATTGATAGTAAATTTGAATAAATTTTTAGCAACACTAAGTCTATTTCCTATTTGCTTATGCTACTTTGATCCATTTCCCTAGCTTGAAATATTTACTGGGAGAGAAAGTCTCGAGCGTCTGTTGAAAATGAAAAGGGAGAGTGCATGAGGTCTGAAACTTGAATATAGTAATATATTGTGAATTTGAACCTTGAATTTAATCATTATGTCCTAGTACAGTAGATCCTAGTACATTTCAAGAAGGAAAAATTATTATGAAAAAAAGGGGGAAATGATTTATTTATATATTGCTTGGGAGAGTTCTAATGTGAACTAACTTTCCGTGACTCATTTGAATTGATAATTTTTACAACCTAATATAGCTTTCAAAAATGTCTCCCTAGCTTCCTATCCTAATAGCGTATAAAATGTGGGTAATGATCACGGAACTTTCTACTTTTACAGCTTCTCCACCCCACCCAGTTTCCTTTTTTATGGAAATAAATGAAAGTTTCCTTTTTTATGGAACTTGAAAGAAATAAGCTTTGTTTCAATTGATGATTTCTGTGGAAAATTGGCCATTTTTCATTGTTCTGAAATGGTTGTTCTATTTATAAAATTAGTAAAGAAATCAAACAAAATAGGCTACAGTTTATGTGCCTACATAATTGGGGAGAGCCTTTAAGAATCTTATATTTTTCAGGCCTCTCCATTTAAAAAAGAAATGAAAAGGAAAAAAGAAAAATGGGGAATGCTTCTCATAAAGACAGTATTCGTTTTTTTGTTTCTTTTTATTCGACCAAATTAGAATGAAGAGTTGCCACTTTTGTTAAAATATTGTATTATATGTTTATAATTATAAATAATTGTTATCTGTTTTCCTCGACAATTTGTTTTCGTGATAACTCTTAAAGTTAAGTGTAAAGTTTTTGTGATTACTTTGAAATAACATAGAAAAGAGTTACCATTCTTGAATAAAATGGAAAAAAGACAAGTTTTTTTTTATTGGAGAATTTCTTTCAAAATGTATTTTTGATTTTCAGTTAATGGGCCATGATTGGCTCTTGCATTTTTGTAGCTACCGCTGCAATCATGAACAAGAAATACTAATATCCAAATGATATATGTCAAGGAATATACTATCAGCCGGGTTCTTTTTTTTTTTTTTTTTTGGCTGATCATGGTAATTTTGATTGAAAAGTTTGATGGAGCTGCAATATCACTGGGAAAATTGGAATATGCGGGAGATTAGATTTAATTTAGGCACCTTCTGCAGTCCCACGTGTTCAATGGTCTACGGATATCGAATTACGCATATATTTTGGAGACAGAACACATGCAATCATATGTGTAAAAATAAGACCATAAACCCACCAAATAAAAAGAAATACACATTTATTTAACTTAACAATTATGGTAGTCACCTACCGATTGAAACTCTGCCCTTATTTTTCCTGTGAAGTAATTATTGATTTTCTTGGTTTCATGCTTCTTTTTTTTCTTTTTCTCGTGGGGTCTTATGGGTCGTTTTCAAGACTGTTCATTTTTATTTAGTTCTAGTTTTTCTTGTTATTCTTTACATTATCTTTTTTTTCGCCATGAAGGCGAACCGCGAAAATTGGCCCAAAATCTATCGCTCTTTTTAACTACTATTGATCACATATCCTTGTTTCTTCATTTCAAATTTTTTTTTTTTCTATTCGCCATGATTAGCTAATTCCATTCTAGAAATTATTTAATACTATCAAATCATTTACATGCTAAAGATCTTATCATCATTGAATGAAAGCAGTTTCCTACAGTAACTCACGCATCAATGAAATTATCTGTTCCTCAACGATGTAACCTCTGATTAACTCTATTTGTTGATGCTTCAAATTACTCAATCAGGCTTAGACGCTTCTGGATGTATTTAATTACTGCAAGCTCGTTTACAAATTTTCTACTAAAACGGACCTCAGACCTATGAGATCTGTAATTCTTTGCTTTCGAAAGAATCGTGAATCTGCTTGTCGTCAAATTGCTAATCGTCAAATTGCTTAATTATTATAATTTTTATTTTTAGTCTACTTCCGGTGAAGATATCAAGGACTTCACGAAGGCTTTGAAAAACAAATTCAAGTCAAAAAAATATTTTCAAAAGCACCAGAAACTCGGGTATCTTCCAGTTCAGCTAGAAAGTGATTCTGCCAACCAAAGTACAGCTGGGGATAGTACAACTTCAGGGCAAATTACACCATCAATGGTAAGCTGGTGTATTAAATCTTCCCGGTCTAGTGTAACATTTGATTGTCTCTTTCTTGCCACTATAACAATGAATGGTCAAAATTGACTCGTCTTTGCCTGGAATTTAAAACTGTAAGTTTTAAAGTAATTAAAGGGTGTTAGGTTATCCAACAGTGTTGCCAACTCACGAAGATTTGGGAGGAGGGCAAATTTGTCATTTTTCCAATGAAAATACCCAAAAAGAGCATTTTTAAATGAAAATACACCCCCCCCCCCATCCAAAAAAAAGAATTGGGTATTTCTCAAAATCTAGGGACAAAGCAAACAATTCAAGTAGGGAAATGTCACCCCCACCCCCTCTCTAATTCACGCGACTGTTTACTAATGTAGAGCCACTCTTTTAATTTTACTTTCAACTACGTGACGATGATCAGGGTCTTCCACCGGGTGAGTCGATCGAATCAGCTAAAACATATTGAAGGGTTTACCAACTGGGCTGGCTTTGAAAGTGCGAGAGTCGTGTATTGACAAAAGATATCGATGTGGATTTGAGTTAATTTAGCCTTTTGCTGTATTTTTCGGAGTGCTGGATTCTTTTCTTTAATTAGAGACTGGCCTTTCCCCCTAAAACAAGAAGGGTTTACGGCATTGTATGCATCTTTGGTTTACAGTGGCAATATCCAATAATTCTTGTAAACCGACTGAACTTAACTGGATAACTATTATATTATAAATCCTGTATGTATTGATGAATAATTGGACTCCTAGCCTTTGAAAGTGGGAAACGAAAAATTTAAAGAACAATAGACGTGTTTGGAAACAGTGAAGGTTCAATAAAATGAATTGTGCTTTGTTTCTGGAAAAGGTAACAGCTAAACTTTCAGGGCCTCAAATTTAGCTCAAAACTTCATTCACACTTGTTGGACAGAGGGAGACTCATAAAGACACACTTCCGTAAGTCGAGCGGTGAGGCTTAGTTTCAAAGAGACAATCCCTTGCAGGAATGTCCCCACTTCTTCTATGAAATTTTTAGCTGAAAAAGAAAATATAATAGGTATAAGAAATCCAGCCCTTTCTTTTTTTTGTCCTATCATTTCTTCTAACAACTCTGCACAAGTACAGAAAAAAAAAATCTTTCTAATTTACCAAAGTTGTAACTGTGGCTGTGTAAAAGTGCAAAAAGTGCCTGTGAGAAGAACAGGTACGCTAATTTGCACCTAAGCCTCTTGAAAATGTATCTCCTACAGTTGAGCCTCTTTAATAAAAATTATTTCACTGTCGACGACTATCGTTTTGTAGCCACCAAATATAACTGGCCTACTTTTCTTTCTAATTTGTATTAGCTACTACATGAAGATTCCACTTTACGTTATTAAGAAACATAGTTCTTCCTCCAGGTGAAAAACAAAACTCAACGTCTTCGTCAACGTCTTCAATCCGTCCCTCTTTCTGATTTTACGAAGTGCGAATTTTCAGCAACCGGGTCAGCAACGGTTTTAGCAACAAATCAAACACAAATTTTGTCTAGGTCACAACTGAGCGCCTTTCTCACTAGGGCTCAACAATTTTTATTTTATATTTCTTTGTTTTCAGTCGAACCTTGATACACCGCAATCAACAGGAGTTGGAGAAGATGTTCATGCTCGGCTAGAGCTCTATGCAAGTAGGCTGGCTGAAGCTGAGTCACACGTTGATGGTGGGACTCCTAGTCGCACTTCTTTGACCCGTGACCTATCTCCAGATTCGTAAGTCCATTTTCAGTGTAGATCTGTTATTGACATATATCTGGGTATTATTAAATTACAGTTAGGAACAGAAATAAGACAAATCAAAATTAAAAAGATAATAAGCACGGAAGGAAAAGGCAGACGAAAAAATCCTAATTTAAAGTGTGTATTTATATTTTCACATTTTTTTTTTTGGGGGGGGGGGGTGAGAGGGTGGTCACGATAAACACTCTAGTAATAGCTTATCTGATCTTATAGAATTTGAACTGAAGAACTAATTTAATCAAATGAACAGAGTAAATGAAGTCAATGATGTAATGCTAAAGAAGATGATCTCATTTTAATCACAATGATAGGAAAACCCTGGAACTTGCAACTGGGGTGATATCACCGTTCCGGGAGCTCGGCATAATGTGTATTCATCACCGACCTCTAGCATCGTCAGTGCTTCTTTTTCGGTTTTTTTTTTTTTTTTTTTTTTTTTTTTTTTTTTTTTTTAACACTTCTTACCATAGAAACTTCTTTTCTTTTTTTTTGGGGGGGGGGTCACGACTTGTGTTCTCTGACCGTAGCCTTTTTCTTTTCTTATATTTTTTTTATCGTTAAAAGTTGTCTTCTCAATAAAGTTTAAACAAAAAATCTTAAAATTTGGGTAATTGTCGTATAATTACGACCATATTTGACTATAATTGAGCCGCCAAATATATTAAAAAGCAAGATGACGGTTCTCTTTGTTTCCCCTCCCCATTCTTTTGTTAAAATATTGCCGGCTTCAGAAAAGCACAAATTTGGCGTACACAGGGACTGAAATAAAAAGTAAAACCCACAGAAATGTTTAGCAAAAAGTTGAAACTCTAACAATACTCTCTTCTGCCTTGGGAAGATAGGCGGTGATTCGTGTTCCAAAAATTTGTTTTTTTTTTAGTTTTCCGTGATCTCAATAACAGTTTTTCGCTCAACCGCTTTCAGTTCACTTTGAACACTTATGCAGCAAAGGAGTAATAAATAAACCGTGACAATATCTTGCTGGATAAGAGAAATCCTTCTGGGTTTCATTTTTACTTTTATTTAATCTTTCGAAATATTCTTGAGAATCTCAGATATTTTTTTGGGGGGGGGGGTGAGAGGGTGGTCACGATAAACACTCTAGTAATAGCTTATCTGATCTTATAGAATTTGAACTGAAGAACTAATTTAATCAAATGAACAGAGTAAATGAAGTCAATGATGTAATGCTAAAGAAGATGATCTCATTTTAATCACAATGATAGGAAAACCCTGGAACTTGCAACTGGGGTGATATCACCGTTCCGGGAGCTCGGCATAATGTGTATTCATCACCGACCTCTAGCATCGTCAGTGCTTCTTTTTCGGTTTTTTTTTTTTTTTTTTTTTTTTTTTTCAACTAGTACAATTGTTTTTAGTAGTAATATTGTTTTTATCAGATTTGACATGCTCTCTTATTTTTAGTGTTTATTACAGTCTTTTGACAATTGTTGTATATTTCAGTTTTTATTAATTTATAACATGTTTTAATATATTTAACCAACAAACTTTCTAATGATTACTAAGTTCGTTATATACAATATTTCATAGTGTTTTTGTGCTAATTTTTATTTCTAACAAACTTTTTTGTTTTCTTTTACTAATAGAAGTGTATTTTTTTCAATTCTTTGTACTGAATAAAATTTTCTGTAGTTTGGGAAATTTTTGTGTAGTTTTTTCGGCGATTATTACAAGTTTGGCAATGTTTGCTTTTTAGAGCCGTTTTGATACCAACACTGTATCATACATTATATCTCAAATTCCGGTCTGGCTTTTCGATCGTTGCGTTATCTTTCAAGTGTTCCATATGCAAGGTTCGGTTTCATCCACATATCTCAACCTCTGGGGGAGTGAAGGTTACAATTTATTTTGTAACTAGTTAGTTTAGTATTATTGTTTTTATTGTTGTTATTTTCTTAGATTGTCTCTACCTGGTATACGGTTGTAAAAAAGCTTTTTAAGATGAAGTTTTTGTTTTCTATGGTTCAATTGATTGTTCCAAGTTTTGCCTTTGATTGCGAATAATCGTAAAGTAATATAATTAGTAAAACAAAGAGGTACCTAGAACTATATTAGTCAGTTTAATTGTTTGTGAACTCCTAAAAATGCTTCTAATCCCAGTGAATTTTGCTATTTATTAAACATATATTAACTTTCCAGATCGAATGTCGTCCTTTTGCATGCAACCTATTTATCAGATCTTTCTATTTTTCTTTTATTGGCTCCGTAAAATTAATATTCAACTATAGTTCATAAAGTCATCCTTTTTAGGGAAGACGAGCACGCTTTAATAGCTCAGTATTGTCGATCTTTGACTGCCAATAGTCGAAACGAACGATCCAGTGAACGATTAGATACAAATATTGGACCAAAATCGCCAGCTCAGTTAATTGCTGCAATTGACCAAAGCCATAAAGAAGAACTCGAGTCTATGATACGGTAAGAATGAACAAACATTCTAGCAAGGTAGAGTAAAGTAGCGCCATCTAGAAAAAAGTAAAAATATATATTGCGAGAGAGTCAGTTGACACAACTAAATTTTAATTTAATTTTGATCTGGTTTTATGAAAGTTTATTTCTTCTTTTCCTTCGTATGATTACATTTTGTTTTAGGGCAAAGCAGTTTAACTCTAGCTGTTTAGTTACAAGGGGAATAAAGCTCTTCATGTTGCTTCCAATAAGGGCACGGACTGATGAATAAAATGGAACGTGCAGGGAACCTGATATAGTTCCCTCCGCTACTCCACAATGAATACGAAGAGACCAGATTATAAATTCTGATGTTTTACAACTTATGGTTAGAATGTCATGATCAGCTAAGTCAAAGGCTTTTAGAAGGTCAACTCCTTTTTATATGCTGAATGTAGAGGGGCGGGGGGAGGGGACAGAATATATTTTTCAAAATCTAGGGGGAAAATTGTGTTGTTTCTTTTAAATTTCTTCAATGAAAATGCCAAAAAAGGGATTTTCAATACTTAATATTTTAAGTATTGAAAATACCTCTTTTGGTATTTAAAATAATATTTTATTTACCAAGTGTAAAAAAATAATGAGTATTAGAGGTATGTCGCAGGTTAAAGAAGTGACTCATCTAAATACTAGAGTTTATTATATATTTCAAACTGTCCTGCAGAAACCTTTCGTAAAAGTCTTGATCTTAAAAAAAAACTGTAAGTGTAATAGAACGTACATTAGCAAAACAGAGAACAATAAGCTTTAGATCTGTTTGAATGTCTAAAATCCAGAGAAGATCAATAACGGCATTTCCCCTTTTATCTCTTTTAGAGCCTACAGGGTAAAGGGCAGGGCAACCAGTATTTTCCCTTTATTGAAATTTTGAACTTAATACAGAAAAAAGTTTTGAATCTTATGCTTGTAATCTATACCTGGCTGCTCTATTATGCCCTTTTCTGTTATATCCCATTCTTTTATGAGGGTTGTCTTTTTAGCTCAATTTATTAGAAAAATATGTAAATGTGCTTGCATTGTTGGTATAATTTCGAAGGTCTAAAAGACTGAAAACAAGTCATAAGATTAGCATAAAATTATTAAGTATTTCAAATCTAATTGACTTTCTGGATTTTGATTGTACAGAAATATGAAATCAGGATAATTTCACCAACTTGGAGTCACAGTTCATGACATATTCCATTTAAGCTTGTTTTGTTTTTCATTTGCGTCAGTTTTAAAAGGGAAGTGGGAATTCCAACCTGAGGCGTGAGACTAAGCTGAGTATTTGACAGTCTGTGTATTTAAGTGGTCAGTAAAAATATCCCAAGAAATGTGAATAAAAATACAGCAACAAAAATTCTAGAACACAATATTTTAACAAAATGCTTGAAATATGAAACAGAATTTGTGAGTAAAAAATTTGTGAATAAAGCTCTTATCAGTAATTTCGTATTTTGTATGGAATGTTAAGAAAAAATATAATTTTAGAAATTATTTCAATATATTTTTTTTTTAGCTAAGATTATACGTGAGTGTTTTTTGCTTAGGAAATTGCTTAGAAATATACCAGAGAACAATTTTTGGAACTTTACCCTTGCACAAGCGTTTTTTGGTTGTTCCTCAGGAATTTCATCTGAAAGAACGTAAAAGAAACGGCTCTATAATCTTCAGTCGCTCCTCGGCTGCTTTGAATTGAGCTGATATTAATATTTCATATTTATTAAGGCTTTGAAATTGTCAATATGTACATTAAGTTAAAATTTTAATTTGTTATACATTTTAGCGAACTAGAAGAAGAGAATGCATCTCTTCAAGCAGAATATGAGAGACTTAGAGGTCATCAATCACCTAGTTTAAGTATATCGTCCACTTCTGACCCAAATCAATCCTTAGATGGAATTGTCTTGACCACAGATACAGAGCGGGAAATGCTTGCTGAAGCACGAATGCTTCGACAACACAAGGCTAGACTAGAAGCAAGGATGAATATTCTAGAGGAGCACAATAAGCAGCTAGAAGCGCAGCTAGCCAGACTGCGGAAGCTTTTAGCAGAAGTAAGTATGAATTATGCTACATGTCGATGCAAGTAGAGTGGTATCTTATTTTTAGTTTAGTTGGCTATTAAGTGGGATACCAGTTGGTCCAATTAGGTAAGCTGGGTTCCTTGAAATTCGTCACAGTGCACGCGTGCATGATTATTCATGCAGTTTCTTTCTTTTTCTTTTCTTTAAAAAATCACCTTTTTCTGAATTTCTTAATTTCTACATTTTTTTAAGTTGCCTAAAATACAAATTAAATAGCCTAGAATATCCTAAATTTGACTTTGGAATGCTAGTGAACTCAGAGTAATATTTTTGTAACATTTGCATTCATATTGGTCAATAGGCAATTCGGTTATTTTAAAACTAAACTAGTAAATCACGTGGACCGTTTTTTGAAGTAAGAACCGTCGTGATGATGTAAGAGAAACTTTAGTTATAAATGTAAATTGCGTCACAAAGTAGAGCATTATCACTGACACTAAATAGCATCACCAACATGTCATTACTTGTCTAGTTTCCCACCAAAAAATTCCACAGCTTTGGGAAACATGATTGTCTGATCAAAGCTGTATCAAAGCTGGTAGGTAATACAACAATTCACAATGAAAATTGTCCAGTTGCGTCTTTGTCCTTGCTGCAACACGAGGTCGAGCATTCTGAAGCAGAACAGCGCCACTAGAAAGTAGTCTCTGTCGGTAATTCCGCACCTAAGCCTTAATATTGATTCAGGGTACTCTCAATATGTAATTACGACAAATGTTGATATGCTCATAAAGCTTATGCTAACAGTTGGATGGATGGTTAACTGGTTAACAGAGTTTTTTTTTGGTGATTGGATGGACCTGAAAGCTGGTGTCACGTCTTGACAAATGTTCAAGTTTTTAATGATGTTACGTTGAAAAATAAAAAGAATGTTTATATATTTGTTTGTAAAACGATTTACGTTCGTAATATAAGTCTCTTTTACTTCATTATAGAAATATTGTTAATATGTAGTATCTAAGAATAGCTGGTTAAGCTACTGATAACTTTTTTTTATCTTCGTAATCCTCAAAAAATTAGGATACGGTTTGGCCCCTAATATGATTTCTCAAAAAATGTATTAAGTAGCAGAAAAAAAAAATGTGCCTCAAAATTTTCCATTCTGTGGAATTGTGTTGTAACAGAATTTTTATCAGCATTTTTCACGTTTTTCTACACGGTTTATGTCGTTAATGTTACAGTCTTTATTGCCATCAATGCATAAAGTATAGAATAAAGAATCATTGAAAGATCAGATTTTGGACATAATATGAATTTTCATTCTCCTTGTTGCTGGTGTAAATCTTTTGGAACTGAACTGAACCATTTTCCATTTTTGTAACTGTATTCATCCTCTTTAGAAAGTTTTGTGTAAACAAGTTTTTAGCCTCATTTCTTATGTTAACCATGGAGTTATTGAATTCAAATTTAAATCTTGAATAGCGCTTGCCCATCAGCCAGTAAAAGGGTCACTGTTTTATTTTAGCCTGTACCTTCATCGTCTCCAAGTCGAACAGGAACACTTCAAACTCGAGCTGTTACAGCATCTCAGCTTGCCACAGATATACCATATCGTGTGAATGGGCATGAACATCACGAATCCAGTAGTAGATGTAAGTAATCTCTAGCTTTCCTTTACCTTTTTTTTATGTCTTTAATTAACAGTAAACTGTTAGGTTGGTACCAAAAGTTGCAAGACCAAGCTTAGCAGAAAAGAAAAGTAGAAAGGTGACAAAGAAAAATGCAATAATTTATTTTTAATGCTCTAATGCGAAGCCTTTCCCTGTGGTAAGGCTTGCCTTTACCATACCAGAAAACTAAAGTGCAATAAATAATTTCCCTTTTGTTCATCTTGAAAACTCGTGTCTGTTATATTACATTGTTACTTTATGATTTTTCCTTTTTCTTATGACTATCTTTTCCATCGATCTAAGCAAGGATAACAAGCCAAAGTTTCTACGAATTCTTTTATCTTTTAATGATCAATTTATCAACCTTTTTTTTTGCAGTGTCAACAGAAGCATTAGCAGACTCTCAGTCTCTGACTTCCCGTGATTCCAGAAGTGCGTCAAGACCACCACCCCCTCCTATGGCACGAGGGGTCGGTAACCTTTTCAGTATGGTTGGTGAGTATATTATCACTAGTTATTTATTTATGTATGTTTATCTTTGTAAGTTGTTCTCTCGAACTTGCTCATCATATTAATCTTATGATTAAAGCTCATTGTATAATTGTCATATACGTTTATTTCTAAACGAAATAGAGACACTGTAGAATGCGAAACATCTTATTTTAAAAATCGTGGGAGGGTGTAAAAAGGGAGGCTATGAATAGATTGGGATGGAGGAGGAGCGTGCGTGGCTGTGTTGGCCTTAGGTGGCTTGGTACTGCGGTGAGTTAGTTGTAGTAGTAGTTATTTTAAAGATCCAAATATAGATTGTTACACGTTTAAAGAGGATTAAAGGATAAAACCAACCCGGAATTATTTAACAGTACAGAACAAAATATACAAAAGAAAAACTGGCAATGATACCCTCAATTTTAGAAATATAAACACCGATATAATTATGTATACGTAATACCATATAATTAGTATGTATTTACGATATGTAAATGTGTACATGTGTTAAAGCTCTCGAGAGCCCATATGGACAAAATGAACTATCAACTGTAAAACAAAACAACAAAATAGACAGATTTTTGGAAAAGCTGATAATAACAACCTCTTTTTCCTGTAAGGAAAAGAAGAAATTTTGTAAACCTAAAATAAGTTAGAATAGAAAAGATTTAGCCGCTACAATTTAGCATCGCACCAAGTCAGTTTTTTTTATAGGGAAAATGATGGTGAAATTTCTGTTGAGGAAATTCGTGAGCCTGGTTTACTACTACATCGAATTCTTACTTTTTTTAAATTCTTACTTTCGTTTCGAATAACTTTGCTTTTGATAACACTCTCCTATTCTTCACCTTTTAGCAATACTTAGCCAAGCAATGTGTTATTGACTGATTTGGTTTGTGAAATGGCAGGAGTTAGTGTCAAGAGCCTGTCTCAGTCCAAAAAAGCATCAATAGCCAATTATGACAAACTAAAGCAAGCTTGCTCCATGTTTGCGCCTGTTACCCAAATTTTTCAATTAGTATTAGATGAATGAAAATGCGCAATATTAAGAAAGCACGATTGACTGATACCTGATTGCATCTTACTTGTTCAATAAAAACAACTTTAATTTTTTTCAATTAGATATAATCCCACATCAACTGATGGAAAAGCATAGAACACAAAATCAAAGCTAAATAGATTATGACTAATTTAAAAAAAAGTTATCTCGTGCAGAGACGTAAGATTAAGCATATATCTTGGCAAGTTACTTATCTGAAGATTATAATGTAACTACACCCGTTTTTTTTCCATTTGCGGTGAAAAAAAAAATTAGTTTTGATCGGCTCTTCTTTTTCAGATGACCTAGGAAAGGCTGTTGGGAGTTTGGTGGCTGTCATGAACGACGAAAACGGAGGCTATTCAGATAGTGACACTGAACATTAACTTTTGAATTATTTCAACAGTGATGTAGTCATTAATGTATGGAGTAGCACTCCAAAGTAATTTCCAGTGAAAACGAAGACACCCTATGATGAACGCTAGAAGTGCTCAATTGTACAATTAATTAGTATCTTTCTAAAATTAAAACTATATAGTTCTCAAACTATCATGACTTTCACTGTCAAATTTGAGAACTGAATTTACACAGCAAATTGTGAAAAATATCTCTCCCATTTGCCTCAGACTACAACACTGTCGATAATATCGCTACTGTTTTATCCAGAAGAATGTACCTTTTAAAGAAGACAATCATGCAAATCTTATTTTCATTTTCAGTGAAACTAGCCTGCAGAAAACGAATGTATGTTATGGACATAGCGAGAATATATGGCATTATTTGTGATGCCCGGCATATATTAATGTCACTTACACATCACCCCATGATCTCTGAAAGTGACAGTTCAAAAACGATGCTTTTTTCAGGAATGTGAAAAATTACTTTGGGAAGTCCTATATTTCTTCTTCAAACAAGATAGTACTCGGGCTTCATTTTTTCCCCCGATTGAAGTATTCAATTAAATTAGATATTACTATAAATTTGCTTGGTTAAGGATAATAATTATTCTTGTCGCTTGACCTAAAATTTGAAAATTTATATTTTTATTCTTTTAAAAATGACGTAGCAACTGTGCGATCAATGAATACCTACTTGTCAAATTAAAATTATGCCCTTTTTGTTACAGGTTATTTTATAGTTGCTTAAATCATTTAGCATTCGTTACTGAAATATGTGCTGTTTTTTCTGCTTTAACGCTTTCAAAAAATGAGTATGACATTATGAATAATGCCATTTGTTAATCATTTGGTCCGTAACGTATACATGGTTGTGCTTTAAAATTTGAATGCTTTTTAATTGGGTTTTGGGCGATTTTAATTTTCAATTGAATATTTTATTTGTTGTTTTAATGTGTATATGTGCAAGGTTGCTTTTTACAACCGATTTTTGTGAACACTGACATTGTCTGAAAAACATGTTTCTTATCAGTCATTAAGCGTACATGAAACAATAGGGTTTCCCGCACCATTTTGGAATTACATATTTCTTCCATGTCATCAAAAAGCAATTTGGTAACAATGTAGTGAATCCACCCTTGTGAAGTAACTTCTATAGACACAAAATTCATACTTCATTCTCATCAGAAACCCTCTATGAAATGGTTTTATAGGCGCTTTCAGTTTAATCCAAGTTTTATCCATGGGTTTGTTAGGCTATTTGAAATAATACGTTTTGTCGATATTTTGCGTGATTCCTATTTTTGAAAATTTTGCACATTTTCGCCATCTATACCTAAATTGAAAATCGTCTATCACAATGAGCCGAATTACAAATTATACGAATATACTTCTAGAAGAAGTGTTTAAGAAGTCTCCCATTAAAATTTTCTTATCTCACACCTCTCAAATTAAAATTTCATCTTCTTCCTTTAAGTTTAAAGTTTTAGGTCAATTTTGTCGCGCGGAAGCAATTTATGATTTGGCTCATACGAAGAAGCAATTCCAGAGTAGTTTTTTTGAAATGATTGTTCCAAAATGGTGAACATTATTTTTTTATTTTCTTAGTCATCTTTCTTTATTTCACGAGGTCAATCAATTTGGTTAAAAAGCCACTCAGATTCAGCCATCTTGCAATGTAAAGAACACAACCCTTGCAAATTATCTTTATGTAAATTCAGTCCATTGGTGTTTTACTAACGAAGGCCACCCTTTCCTTTCCTTCCTCTCTCCTCTTATGAAAACAACAATGACTCATGTCGTCAAAAGTCAAATTTCGGTCACACGATTATGCCTTCTTTGAAGGTCTTGAAAAACCAGTACATTTTGAAAAAGTAAAATATCAGTCAACAATCTATCGAGAAGGAAAAAAGAGAGAAGAAGGTGGAGTTGCAGAATCTCCAACTGAAAGACTCTCTTCTCTAATTAGGACTAAATAATGGTCTTCAGAAATTGTAATGGCAACAGGGTGACAATTGGGAGACAGGGGCGGGGGTGTCCGTCCCGCTAAATTTTGAAAACACCTGTTTTTTGTATCTTCATTTTAATAAAGGTCCTTGCTCCCCCCCCCCTATATTTTCGCGAACTAGCGTCACTGAATGACAGATGTTTAATTGAAACTTATGTAATTGTGACATATTTGCATCCAGTATGAAAAAAATTTGTTGGAACTGCGAGTAATGCAATTTCTAGCTTTACCTTACGTTGGAATGAACAATAGAATCTCCAAGATTTTGACTGTAGACTCCAACAATAGTAAAATAGTATAAGAAAAATAATCTTGGAAGATTATTGAAGTTTGTGACTGTTTTCTACATCAGGAAAAGAGAAATTCACTCCCTTATAAAAAACCTGAATATACCTGAATTTCCCATTTTCTCCTTGTAGCCTACTTGGTTACAGATTGTTAGTCAAATTTACCCTCTCTTCCATTTTAATACATAAATGCTTTACAACATTGAAAGACTCTATAAGCCCTCTATCGAGGGAGAGAGAGACAGATGATAATCAAGGAACGGAGATTGAGAAGCAGGACAAAATGCAAACTAACCAAACGACAGCAACCCAATGCAAAAAAGTAGGAAAAGCTCTCAAAATACAAGAAAACCATCAAAAGACCAATTTAGTCTAACACTAACCGGGGTAAAATTTCAAAGTGAGATAAAATCCACAATGACGGAAACTAAAGATGAATTTGATCTTAGAGAGACTAGAAATTACAAAGTAATTTGGAACATGGTGCAGATAGCCACAATGAGTGGGGTTTTGGGACTCTATGAATTGATTGAATTATTTATTATGAATAGCTTCCGACTGACAGTTTATACTAAAAACAACAAAACCCCCCTCTTTTCGCGAAACAAATTTGTGCCTTTGTATTACATACATTTTTATACAAAAATTAACCTCGATTTGCTTCTAAACAATTATCGAAAAAGACTAACGCACAAAAAGTTAAGAATTATTTCATCTAACTCATTAGTGGTTCACAAATTTGGACTTTCCCAAGTACCTAACAAGCATGGGTGCCCATATGGGGGGGGCAGGGAGGGGCTCTTGCCCCCCCCCCCTGGCTGAATGATGCTGCCTTATTTTTATATTTTTGTTCTGAGATTTCTAATATATAGCATTAAAAATAGCAATTAGACGAAGTTTGCCCCGCCCCCCCTGGAATTCAGCTTATGGGCGCCCGTGCTAACAAGTGCTATTTTTATACATCCAGTACTACGAAAACATTAAATTGTTGATAGAAGAGCATCACCGAATGTGGAAAACCATGTTGTGACCAAGATGGGCTCAAGATTGCACAACGTCTCCTTTCAACTGGAGGTCCCAGGGACTTCTTGCTGTCCAGTTCTAAGCCAGCATAAGCGCTTCCATTTTAAGCGAGTCCCAGGTGGAAATGCGGTGTTTTTATTAGGAGATTTCAACGACCAGGTTGGTAGAAATAGGGATGGATGGCATCCTAGCCTAGGTAAATTTGGTGTAGGAAAAGAAAGCAGTAATAGTCACAGACTACTGCAATTTTGTAGGTATAACACTAGTTATAACCAATACAACATTTAGTTATAATTTAGCCCATAAGTTAACATGGTAGTCACATGATGGTAACACAGCTAACCTTATTGATTATGTTATTGTAAACGGAAGACAGGCAGGATCAATACAAGATAGTTAATTGTGTTAAAAGTGAAGATCACCATCTAGAAGTATCTAGGCTTAATTTAAAGCTGAAGTTAGGAAGGGTAACTACCTTCCGGGAAGCTATGATGCTGTTAGACTCCAGGATGTGAATTTGAGAGAAACCTTCCAGGAACAGTTGGTTACTTACTGGAGAATCTAAAATTTGACTATGTAAAACATAGATGGAATAATTTTTGGAAAATAATCTGAGAAGTCGCTGATGGTGTCTTAGGGAAGAAACTTAGAAACACAGCTAGGAATATTAGTGAAAATGCTTTATGTTTAATAAAGAGAAGGAGGAGCCTGTACAAAAATTATGAAAATAAGAGGAAAGTAAAGAAAGTGGAGAAAGCATTAAAACATAAATTAAGGAAGTATGAAGTGGAGGCCATGGATAAAATTGCGAAAGATCTGGAAGATGCAGCCAGATAGAAAAATATCGTACTGGCATGTTCATAAATTTGAGAGGGAATAGTCAATATGGACTTGTCCCAGTTAAAGGTCGGGACGGGGCCAGAACTAGCTATAAGGAGAGAGTTAAAGAGATGGGCAGAATATCTTGAGAATGTGCTAAACCGTGATAGATTTTCGAGAAGAGATATATAAAAGAATGAAAAAGTTTGTGACATTTTGGATATAAAGGAAGATTTATTTTGTGAGGAAGAATTAGTGACGTACTAAAAGGATAATTTTTTTTTTAAGGCAACAGGTGCTGATATGTATAATAAATGAGTTTTTTAAATATGGTGGTTATGAGGTTAGAGATAAGTTACTGAAGATTATGAGTATAATTTTTGAAAAGGGGGAAAGTACCTAGCGATTTTGGGAAAACTAATTAAACCCTTCTATAAGAAAAGTGATAAGAGTGAGTATGGTAATTATAGAGGTATTATCCTGGTTTCGGTAGGAAGCGAATTACTTAGTATGATCATACTTTTTAAACTTGCAGATAATATAGATGAAGTTTTAAGAGAAGAAAAGTGGATTGTAGCAAGGGTAGAGGATGCGTCGACCAAATTTTCACTCTTAGATTAATAATTGAGAAGTGTTTAAAACATCAAACGCACTTAGTCTAGTTTTATAGATTATAAGCAAGCGTTTTACTCAGCTGACAGAAGGGCTTTAGCGAAGGTCCTATCCTTGTATGGTATACCAGATAAATTACATTAACGTGATTAGTACTATCAGGTACTATTAGTGCGATGCGAGAATAACATTACTGCAATTAAGGTAGGAAATGAGGTTAGCAGCTGGTATTGCATTAAATCAGGAGTTGAGCAGAATTGCGTTCTATCCCCATTTATATGGATCATTTTGATGAACTTGGTAGGAGCACAGCAAAGACAATGTGAGAACACGGAATGAAATGACGAAGTAAAACTCTTCAAGACTTAGATTAGTAAGATGATTTAAGCATTCTATGTGAAAATGTTAGCAAAATGAATGAACTTTTAGAGGTTTTGCGAGTTCAGAGTGGAAGAATAGGTTAGAAAATTAATACTAAGAAGACTAAGTCGATAGGATTAGGAATAAGTGAAGGTGAGGTTGGGTAACGAGAAGATCGACCAAGTGGGCAGCTTCACATACCTAGGTATATTATTAATAAAGACGGTGGGTGCAGTGAAGATGCCAAAAGTAGAATAGTTAAGGTCCAGTGTTGTTTCTTTTCACAGTTGAAAAAAGTTTGAAAGAATAAAAAAATTAGTCTGCGAGCCAAGATTAGAATATTGGAAGCTACAGTGATAACAGTGCTCAAGTATGGTTCTGAAGCGCGGGTGCTCCAAAAATAAACGCAAAAGGATTTGCTAAATGTTTTCCAGAGAAATTGCCTTTGGATTGTTTTGGGCAACCGACTGACTAAACGTATCCCAAACAGTAAACTGTATCAATAATGTGGTTCAATCCCACTTTCTAAGACGTTCTGCAGGTGAAGGATGACATATTCCCAAACCTTGTCGGCCAGCCATCTAGGGTCAAACGAAAAGCCGGTCATCCCCGAATAGGGTAGGAAGATGTTGTATGGAAAGATTGAAGGAAAATGGGTACTTCCTGGGAGAGTGTAAAGAGGAGGGCTTTGAACAGATTGGGATGGAAGAGGAGCGTGCGTAGCTGTGTTGGTCTCAGGCGGATTTGTGCTGCAGTGAGCTGTTAGTAGTAGTAGTAATGTAGTCAATGCTACTTGACTATTACATTTTTTCCTTTATCTCAGTCTCCTCCTCTTTTTTTTATTAATTTTCGACTTCTGTTTCTTTCGTGATTCACTCTATCTCACTCTACTCTGTGATTTATTTATTTATTAAGACCAAAATACGGTAAGCTTTAACAAGCTTGTCGCACTTCTTAAGCCATTTACCCGTGCCCCAGCCATTTAAACATTTGCCTCTCAAATACTTGGACTATCGGTCTTGGCTTTTCTCTGTCTACAATTAGCAATGTCTTGATGCAACCTACTGCAAAATACTTGATAACTTTAATTCAATTTGATAACTTTAATTCATGTCTTGATGCAACCTATGCAACCTACTGCAAAATACTTGATAACTTCGGGCCCCAGCCATTTAAACATTTGGCTCTCAAATACTTGGACTATCTGTCTTGGCTTTTCTCTGTCTACAATTAGCCATGTCTTGAAGCAACCTATGCAACCTACTGCAAAATACTTGATAACTTTAATTCAAAATCAATTTATTCCCCAATTTACTTCTCTCCCGCTTTATTTTTTTTTTATTTGATGGGGCGAATTGTTTCTCCATCTCAATTCAGTTGCGTCAAGATTATGTTGTTTTTAACGCGCTGGTACACATTCAAACGGAAAAGAAGGAAAATTAAACTACGACCAGAAATGATGAGAATATGCAATATTAAGGTACATATTTAATTTTCTTCTTCGTCCAGAATATTTGCAGATCTTTCGTACCAAAAAACTTATAGGCTCAACCATGGGCGTAGGCAGCATATTGTCTAGGGGGGGCAGTCGATAGTGTGATGGAGGGCCTTTTATCAACTGCTTTTCCAACCATCTGCTTTTTCAGCCATATCTAATGTGAATTTGAAGGTCTAGGGGGGGGGGCAGCTACTCCCCCCTGCCACCCCCTCCCTACGCCCATGGGCTCAACTAATGAATAAGAATTAAATTTTAACAGAAATAACTAATTCGACGATGCCCGATAAGCGAAATAGATGATCCTGATTTATTGTTTCACAAAAGTCGGCAACTGTATAAAGATATGACAGGGTTTAACTCATTCATAAAGAAGCAATCGGCAGCTAATAGTGGAAACAAATGAGCTTATAAGTAAAACTTGATAGTGAAGTCCTTTTGAGACTTGGGCACTTCGATTCTGATTCTAAGAAGATTCAGGATTTCTGAACAATCATCCCATCAATAGTGACAACCATGATTATTGAGGCAAATTTATATTTCATACAGTAAAACAGGACGAAATAAACCTCATAGATTCTTTGCATGCTTGTAGGAGCTAGATTTAGTAAAAATAGACATGTTGATTAATATTTCCCTGAGAAAAAGGCCATTAGCACTTGGAAACTAAAAGCAGACCATCAATTCTAACTTTTTCTGCATTTATATTAAATACTATATATCGCTAACTTCCACTTGTAACTATTTAAAAATCACACAAAAAGTATTAAATTTTGATTTGCCTTCTCTTTTTGGGCCAAGATAATAAAAAACCCCGTAAGAAACCTAAGACGGATTCATTATAATTGCTCTGATTTAGAGTTAGTTTATTTTAGAACAAAACACTCAAAATTAAAAGTAAACCCTTAAAATAAAGTATGAGAGAATGGTGGATGGAATAAATAAATTATTTTCAGTCAAAATATTCTTTTTACAGACAATTTCTGTTTACCATTACCGCCTATGAGTAAAAACCCAACATGGTGGTATGGCTATAGAAAATTGTTTTGACCAACATTAATTTACAAATTTACCCTCCATCCTCCTCAGTTACAATCTGATCGGTTCTCGACACAATAGACAAAAAATATGCAATAAAAATAAAAAAGTGTTTTCAAACTGACGCATACTATTCAGTACTTTTCATACGCTGTCAACCATTGGCATTCCAAGAGTGAGTAACAAAATAAATCCAAACGTGCCACAGAGTAGAAAAAAAAACAACAAATACTACTTTTTCATAAGATAAAAACAAAGAGAAACCATGATACTTTTGGTCTAGTCTCAACATCTTTATTACAAACTTTAACTAAGAAGACAAAATTAAACGCATAAAAGTCAAATTATCTTTCTCTTTGCAATCTACTTGAATATGTTTTTGATACTAAATTCCATGCGTCCATATACCTATCCATACACATTGCAATGCACTTCTGAAAAAAAAAAAAAAAAAACATTTTACCAGTTATTTTTCAAAAAAAAACAACACTTGAATGAAAGACAAGCTTAACATAGACAGAACAAGAAGTGGCTGTCAAATTTACGGACCATCTCTATGAGTTTGACAAGTTATTTCTGACACTTTCACAAGATACATAACGGGATTGTTCAAACGCTGTAGATGCAGCTATTATTGAATAATAGGGGTAGCTATAAGTACCGTACATGCAATTTAAATTGACATTCTAGGCCAGAATGTTATTATGTGCACCATTTTGTTTTAACAATTTGTTTTTTTACCAAAACTCTCCAAACAGTATAGCCAATAAAAAAAAAGTCTGGTAGAATTTCAGTTATAATGCACTCTCTGAAACGCAGTTCAAGTAAGTAATTATTTGTCAAATTACAGCAAAATTATTCGATGGACAGGTGATGAAAAAGGACAATTATTTTTTTTTAATAATACTTTCAAACAGTGCTCATACTCACCAGGTTTTAAACCCCAAATCTGTGCGATTTATTTTTAAAGCATGCCTGGCAACAAGGTGAGGAACTCTCCCTCCCCTGAGATCGATATGAACGGCCCCTTCCACTAGCAGAAACTCCCCCTCCCTGCTAAATGTTGAACCTGGGCGCACCTATGTTCCAAGGTTTACTTGTTCTCAGTAATATAGAGTTAATTTTGTATGTTGTTTGAAATATAATTGACATGTACCTTTTTTTTGTCATAATCTATAATATTTTGAATTTAAACTCTATTTTTTTTTCGGTTACCCATTGAACACACTAAGATCATAACACCTACTATGCTTTTACACAAGAGAACTGCACTCTGTGAGGAAATCTCCATGATCGAAAACCCTTAAACTTGTGCTGGAACCCCACCCCCCGTCTCCTAAAAATACTCCCCTTCCCAGTCACCTCTGAAAGTGATAAAAAGAAAGGTTTTTTTTTTTTTAAACTACCAAGTGAAAAAATCTATTCAAATAGAAAGCTGATCCGTTAACGATAGAAGCTATTTACTGTCATTTCAACCCAAGAAATAATTACGAAACACATTTTTAGGAATTACAAAAAAGTGCTTGATACCCAGACGTGTCTTCTTTTCTCTCTCCAGCTCTAGCCAGTTACTGGAGCATCGCAGGGGCGCTGAAATGGGTAACCATCCGAATTTCTAGGAATTAGTGTTTAGCGCAATCGCGCTGCCTAAGTAAAGAACGATGTTGGCAAAATGTATTATTTCTTTCTTTAGACCAGGGCACTTCGTATCGAATGAGTTGTCGTAAAACTTCGAAAAGGGCTCATTCGAATGGAAATTGGAGTGGCTTGTGCCCTTTTTAATAGTCGAAAGTGATTGGAAGGCAACTAACACCCCTTCCACGCCCACCATTTCCCCAAACAATCAAAATTTTGAGATAGCCATTTTGTTCAGCGTAGTTGATTTCTAGATAGAAATTATGTTGTTGAGGAGGACATTCCCCCACAGCCCTCAGGGCAAGGGTTGTAAGCTATGCCCTGGGGGCATATAAGGTTTTTATAGAAAGTGTTGTCGTAGAAACTTCAAAAATGGCTCATTCGATTGGAAATTCAAAGAGCTAGTGCCCTTTTTAATAGTCGAAAGTGATTGGAGGGCAATTAGTCCCCCTTCCACGCCCACCCTCCCATTAGCCCATAATGTTTAAAAACTAAATGTTGCTTTAAGACTAAATCAAAATGCACTGTGTTAATGTTAATTCCCAATAAGGCATCTCAGCAATATCCCAGAACGGCTAAGGGTTTTATGTTCAAACTTTCGGGGCTACTTCTGCTCTTAAAATTCAACCAAATCAAAATAACGTAAATATATCCAAGCTATCAAAGAAAGTAAACAGATTTTTTTTGCGAATGGTATCGAGTTTTCTATTTCAGGTCAACTAGAGGAGGTATTAAACACTACTATTTGTGTCCAGATTTTTAAAACGGTGTATGTTGTTAAAAATCGCTGAAAATTTTTCTCCAGCATACAAATAGCAAACCAAACTATAAAGTCTTAGAAAAACGAAAAATTTTTAGGTATTATTTTCTTTTTCCCTGAAAAGACTATGTCAATATAAAACGAACAGAAATTAACTAAAAAAACTTTTTCCACAAAATAAGTTATTCAAAGAAAAGTAAAGAAATTCGTTAAACCAAAAATGAGCAAAAATAAAATCAAATAATCTACCTAGCGTGAAACTATCACATATGTGCATCGATAAATAAATGAAACTCAAAACGAACAGAAATTACAATAAATAACCAAGCCAAACTAAAAATGAGCAGAAATTAAAATGAGTAGGGCTCAAAACCCCTATGCCTTCCCAACGCCAGAACATAATTTGCACTTTACTGAAAAAAATACAAATGAATTTGCATTGCCAGTTTAATATACATATACTGATATTTAGTAATCAAAATGTTAATATTATTTGATTTATTAAAGTTATAAAAGTCAAAACATTTATATTTTTTCAGTAAAGTGCAAATTATGTTCAGGCCTTGGGAAGGCATAGGGGTATTGAGCCCTACTCATGTTAATTTCTGCTCGTTTTGAGTTTGACTCAGTTATTTATTGTAATTTCTGTTCGTTTTGGGTTTCATTTATTTATCGATCCTCATTTGTGGTAGTTTCACGCTTGGTAGATTATTTGAGTTGATTTTTGAGCATTTTTGGTTTAATGGAGTTCTTTACTTTTCTAAAACCTATTTTGTGAAAAAGTTTTTTTAATTAATCGCATAAAGCGTCATTTCCTGATTGATCTTATGAGGAATGACCCAAACAAAATGTTTTTACGCAACTTGAAAAATCAGACTGAAAGAGCTTAAGGAACAAGGTGTAAAATCAAAAGTTTTCTCTTGCCCCTTGGCAAAATCCTTACCCAAGCACTAGTTGAAAAGCTCATAATTTGCAATAAAACAAAACAAAAAACACTTTATCAGGCCTTATTAGCTCAGACTTATTATTAGGCCCTTTTTTGAGTTGAGTCAAACAGAGTTTGATTTAAATGGGGGGAGGAGGGGGCTGATATAAACAGGAGGTCAGTTGCACAAGGGTTCAGTTAAATGGTGTTGAGTTGCACGGGTGTTCAGTTGAACAAGAGTTCAGTTAAATGGGGATCAGTTACATGCACCATTTGCTTTTAATAATTTTTTTCTAAGCAATGTTTTAAAACAAAGATGAAAAAATGTTCGGTATTCAAACAAAGTATTCAAACAAATTCTATAAAAGCAATGTTTTAAAACGAAGATGGAAAAAATGTCCAGTATTCAAACCACAGCATATAAATTATAGGCAGTATGATCTTTCCCTATCTCACCCATTATAAAAATCCGGACCGAGGTGCGAGTGCTCCGGAGAAACTAGAAACATAAGCGACATTAGATCTTTTCACGGGTAGACAAGTCAGATTTCTCTTGAACGCCAAACTTGGCTTCAACGTTGGAACACTAAATTTTGAAGAAACTAATTTTAAATTAATTTATTCCAATACATACATGAAAATCGGTAATTAGTAGTGCAATGTTATTATTAGATGTTTTTAGGAATTAAAAGTAGGTTTCGAAGTCTCAAGTTGGTTTGAAAGGCATTTTGAGAAAGTTTCTGCCGAAATACGTGTTCCTGGGTAATTGGACCGCTGATGGCAGATTAAATGAGAAGAGCTGTTTGTATGCGCTAATGCAAGAATAAGTGGGAGGAGCTGTTTGTTCGCACCGAGAATGAAGAGCCAGAAATTATCTGCGGTAAACTTACTGCTATATCTTTATACTGTGATTCAAACAAAGTATTCAAACAAATTCTATAAAATATAACTTAAGTGATTTAGGAAGAGGGCAAGAAAAGGGAAGAGACAATTAAATTTTTTTAAGAATGGACAATGCCCCCTAGCATATTGTGAAAACTTCTCACCCCAATAATTACACAGAAAGAATATAAACAAATACTATAATACAATACTATGAACAAAGAAAATTTGGCAAAACGGAAAATCTAGTTTTTTTATTTTTTTTTCCAGTAAAATAAAAAAATTTATTTGAACATAGGCTAATACATACCTGTTCAGAACTATCTAGAGAAGACCCAGGTTTAACAACACATTTTTTGAAGCATTTGTCTGTCATTTTCTGCAAAAGAAAAACAACCGTAAATCATTATAATATTACATAACTATATTAACAATAGCTTTTAAATGCCAACTATTTAGGATGTATTAGTCTTTGGCTCTTTTTTTTCAGAAAAAAGTACAAGTTTAAGGAGGGTTTAGTATTGTGTAACCTGTTTTCTATGGAGAGGGCAAGTGCAGCACCTACCTCAGATTGACTTGAAGGATTCCTTCTTTCAAAAAGTTAAAAAATTTAAATTAAAATTTTAATTAAGGAAGTTGAAAAAGTGACATCAATGTGTCCTTCCTTTGTTTTTGGATGTCCCCAGTCCTCAAGAAAATTATATGAATTCCCCATAAGGACTGAACCTGTATGTATTTATGATCATGAACATGCCTGCACAAAAAGGGCAAATTCTCTTGAGAGGTCTGGCCATCCTTTCACTGAAAATTAAGAGATAGCAACAAAAAATCACTTTTCTAATAACCCCCCCCCCCCCAAAGGATTGCAACCACTATGGCTACTGAACTATTGATCATCACGATCATAAAAAAAAGATATCCTCAATCGTTTCCTTCTCTCCAGTATAAAAATCAAAAGATTTGAATAATAATAAAAATAGTTAGAAATTTAATAATGAAAGAATTAAAAATTTCATTAATTTTTTTACTGAAATAAATATTTAAAAATAATACAAATTTTTATAATAAAAGAACTTAACAATAATAATAATCATAAAAGAACTAAATAATAAGCTAAGATCAACCATGCAACTATTGATGAGCTGCAGTGGACAAACAGTGTCCATGGTTTTCAGTTTTGAAAATCTTGTGCAAAGGGCATTTTTTGCACTGCTATTGTTTGCCCACTAAGCGGCTGAAAAAAGTGCCCAAAAAAGCTACGTGTGTTCTAGGCTTAAGGCTCAAGACAAGATTGGCACTTTTTACCAATCATTTTTTGCTGTTGCTGCTTCAGAGCAGACACACTAGGTGATGAACATACTACCATCACAATATCAGTCACTCATACTAGATCGTAAATACATCATAAGTCTTTTATTTATTTTCATTGAGAACAATTGAAGGAAAAAGACAATCCCCCCCCTACACATTGGAAATTACATTGTATGTCCTTCCTCTATCTTAGTAGGAATTAATTACACATACAGTCATTCAGAGGGGACAGTAGTTAAACTAGAAACTGTTCTGAAAACCAATAGGTGAACATTTTTTTTAAATAAATGAATTCAAATTTTGTTAAAATATTATTTAGTTTAGGACGCATAAATTGAATCAACGCTCATTTTATTTATTTGTAATAAATAGGCATTGATTTGCATAGAGTTGAAGGCAGGGGCTAATTTGGGCCCAATCCCCTGACATTTCAAACTTCCTTGGATTCCTGGACACTCCCTAATCAAATAAAAAAACAAGCGTTTTTTTTCAACTGTAAGTAAGGAGCGACATTAAAACTTAAAACGAACAGAAATTATTTCGTATATGAAAGGGGCTGTCCCCTCCTCAACGCCTCACTCTTTGAACTAAAGTTGTTTTGTTTTTTGTTTAAAAAAAATAGAGTTTGTGAGAAAGAGTCTAACTTTACCGTAAAGCGCGAGGCGTTGAGGAGGGGACAGCCCCTTTCATATACGAAATATTTTCTGTTCATTTTAAGTTTTAATGTTGCTCCTTAATCTCAGTTAAAAAAAAACTTGTTTTTTTTTAACTGAAATTAATTTCTGAACGTTTTTGAATTAATCCAGGTTTTGATTTTGGCTCACCGTACATGAATAATTAAAACGAAATTTGCATATTAATTTTATTTTTTTGTTAAATGGCTTTCTCGAAAGTTATTGAATTTTATTTACGAACGCTTTTATTAGTAATAAATATATGGGGGGGTTCGCCCCCTAGTCAATACCTCGCTCTTTACGCTAAACTTCAAATTTTGTCCTAATTTTTTAAGAATGATCCTTTAATCACAAAGGCCGTTAATTAGAATAAATAGTTCTGATGAAAGTACTAAAAAAACTTTATCATAAGGAGCGAGGTATTGACTAAGGGGCGAACCCAATCATATACGCAATAATTTCTGTTCGTTTTGAGTTTTGATCTTACTTTCAGTTGAAAAACTTGTTTTTTTTTATTTAATATTTGATCGTTTTTTTAAATAATGCTGGGAAATCCAGTGCTCCCTTCATAGCAATGTCCCTTACCCCAGGGAAAGATCCTCCCATTTAACCCCAAATCCCCCCCAACTACCAGAAAAAATCCCTCCTGAAAACGTCTGTATACTTCCCAATAACCAATACTATATGTAAACATTGGGCAAATTTCATAACTTGCAGCCATTCCCCTGGGGACTGTGGGGGATTAATCATCCTTAAAGACATAGTTATTATATATTTCGACCATGCTGAACAAAATGGCCATCTCAAAGTTTTGATCGGGTGACTTTGGGGAAAAAAATGAGCATGGGGGAGGGGGCCCTAGTTGCCCTCCATTTTTTCGGTAGCTTAAAAATGGCACTAAAACTTTTAATTTCTGTTCGAATGAGCCCTCCCGCGATATTCTAGGACCACTGGGTCGATACGATCACTCCTAGAAAAAAAATAAAAAAAATAAACACAAATCTGTGATCTTTCTTCTGGTAAAAAAAAATGCAAAATTCCAAATTTTTGCAGATAGAAGCTTGAAACCTCTATTGTAGGGTTCTCTGATACGCTGAATCTGATTTTGTGATTTTCATTAAGGTTCTATGACTTTTAGGGGGTGTTTCCTTCTTTCTTCGAAAATAAGGCAAATTTTCTCAGGCGCGTAGCTTTTGATGGGTAGGACTAAACTTGATGAAACTTATACGTTTGAAATCAGCATAAGAATCTGATTCTTGTGAGGTATCTATTGGTATCAAAATTCCGTTTTTTAGAGTGTTTGTTACTATTGAGCCGAGTTGCTCCTTACTTACAGTTCATTACTATGAACTGTTTGATTATCTAGCATTTTTTTCTTTTACAATTGTCCCTTCCCAGGAAAGAAAATCATTTATGACTTCCAATATAGTTTTTTTTTTATGATATAACCTCTGCAAACACACTCATTCATCAGCTGTAAGAAAAATAATAGCAAAAACAAACAAACAACAACAACAACAATGAGCGCGTCCCCTTCCATTTCCTTCTGCTTCCATCTCAGCACAGGCATTAAAATAAACGATCGTTTATTTGCCCATTGTTTATTGTAGTGACAGTGACAATAGATGGGTGCATTGCTGCCATCAGTGTTTGTTTTACCAAGCGTTTTTTTTTTTTTTTTTTTTTACCACCCAATGTGCCAGTAAAATAAATGGTCGGTAAAAAAAACAGTTTTTTAATGAGCGTTTCTTAGAGGTGCATAGGATAGTATTGCAATGGACAGATTGGGCAATGCTTGGTAAAACAAACATCAATGACAGCAATACACCCATCTATTGTCAATGCAATAAACAAAGGGCGAAAAAAACTGCTATTTATTTTAACACCTACAGCAAAATGGAAACAGAACAAAATGGAAGGGGACATACTCAGGAGCAAACCCAGCAATAAATTTTGGAGGGGGATGGACAAATTGACTGAGGGAGTGTAATATTGGTTAAAAAAGATAAATAAAGTTTTTAGAATATAAAGTAAATTCTTTACTGAGACAAAACTGTAAATATGTAATTATAAAATAAAATCAAGTTGCCTTTTTTGTTGCGTAGTTTATCCGAAACGTCTTCAGCATT
Organism: Artemia sp. Qi Xiang Cuo; assembly: GCF_049724085.1. Classification (NCBI taxonomy): domain Eukaryota; kingdom Metazoa; phylum Arthropoda; class Branchiopoda; order Anostraca; family Artemiidae; genus Artemia; species Artemia sp. Qi Xiang Cuo. The sequence goes on along the minus strand of NC_142795.1, from coordinate 59,356,368 downwards.
GAATGGTATGTCCCTGTGTATGGACAATAAGGCCAATCCATTAATCCATTCCTGACCTAAGGCGCTCTGGGTGTAAAATTTCACTCTTCTCAGGGTAGAAAAAGAACGCTCGCATGTAGCCGTAGTGACGGGAATTGTTGCACCAATAATCAAAATCGATGCAAAGTGGGGGAAATTTTTCTTATCACATTCTTTTAAGTACATTATGAAATATATTGATGCCACATTTCATGAATGTATCCAAATTCTCCTACCACAGATCTAACTCAGCTTGCAAGCTTCCCAAGCTTGCAAGCTGTCTGCATCAAGAAACCAAAAATTAGTCAGAGTATCCAATATACCCTTTGTTTTTTTTTCTTTGTTGAGGGAAATACAGTGCTGAGGAAGTGGGCATTGCAGTGACTCCAGCAACTTCCTGTGACTAAAGACTTACTGAAGCAACTACTGCAGGAAGTAGTCCATAAATGCAATAAACACAGAAAGTTGGTAATACATTTCAGGATACTCTGACACTATTGCATAATTATCCCTACGCGATTCTTTTGGAGCCCATCTGGGCATCTAATGCTGATTTCAGCATCCTGACACAGTTCAGTTACTTCAGTAACAAGTGGATGAATTATAGCTTCATAACTCTCTCTCTCTCTCTCATGTTTTTAACTTTACTCTTAAGATTCTCAGCATGTTTGAGAAAGTATATGAGATCAATAGTTTCTGATTGCAAAGATGTTCACAAATTGTGTGTCAGACTAAAAACTTTACTGACAGTAACCATAGTTGCAACAAAACAAAACTGCATCCACATAGCCTTAAAGATAATAATGAACATCTCTTTAAACGAAATGATTGCTTTTAAATGCTCGACCTATATAGTCTTACAAAATTTGTTCGACCTTGTTCTTTTTGTCTCTGTGATAGGATTACTTTCTTGAATAATTTGTTTCAAAATTGCAGAGCATTTAGGTGAAACTCTAAAAAAATAATGACTTCTTTCAAAGTTCCTAGACAACTTCTAATAACATGCATGTTGCACAAATGACACAGGGCTAAGTTTAAGAAGTGAGTTGGACAGTGAACATGGACTGCATGGGGAAAACTTTCATGGGCAATAGCAGCACAACCTTGAAACTGGCCACTCACAGATAGAGCCCCATCATAGCTTTGCCCCCTTAAGTATTTAAAATTGATTCCAACTTCACCTAAGGTTTGTATTAACCAACTAAGGTCTGCTACCAACCAACTGTTTCTTTTTGAAAAAGTCTATGATTGTTGATTTTTTGTTTTGACATGATGTACAACTAATTACCAAACAGCGGCGTAGACTTTTATACAAACACTGAAAAAGCACACATGTGATTTAAATGAAGTCTAACAATCTTAGGAGCCAGAGGTTATAACAGCACATGGCTTACTTGGCAGCAGCCTGGCATTGTTCCCAACTGCATTTTCATAAAACAAGAATTCTCATGTGGAGATCATCACACATTACCTACTTTGTGTGCATACCTTACTCTATATCAATTGGATTAAAATCTGTAATGAATTTGATTAAATTTTGAGACAGTTATGTTTTAAATTTTATTTTATAAAATAGATAAATAATTCTTTTTCTTATCCTCATCACAATATGATTTATGGAGTACACTATCCTTTTGTATTAGTTCAGATCTATAAGAATATCAAACCTACAGGACGAATTCTCCAGTTTTTTTTTTTGGGGGGGGGGAGGTGTATCCCCATTATCCCCCTGGGTTCACCCCTGGACATACTCAATGTTTCTTTTTTGCTGCTGATAAATGATTGTATTTGCAGAGGATAAAAAAAAAAAAAACTAAATTGGAAGTAATATTTTTTTTTTCTGGGAAGAGAGAGGACAATAGTAAAAAAAAAAAAAATAGACAATTTGATTAGGAGGTGCCTAGAATTTCAAAGAAGTTTTAAGTGCCAGGGGATTGAGCCCAAATTAACCCCTGCCTTTGACCATAAGTAAAACAAACCCTATTTATTATAAATATATAAAATGAGTGTTAATCTAACTTATGTAGCATAAACTAAATAACAATTTAACGTAAGTTAAATTCATTTATGTTAAAAAAATTTCTACCAATTGGTTTGAAAATTGAGAAGGGGTATTACCTTTCTAAGCATAGAAAAACTAAAATATTTAAAAATTTTCCCTAAGGGCTGAAATAATGACAGACAAAATAAAGCTCAACTGGTCTTCTAGCTACAGGGCATGTTAAAGGGCGTGCTGGATATTACCACCAAATTACTTGTCTGCCTAGTTGACAATATATTTGATTAGGAGGTGCCTAGAATTTCAAAGAAGTTTTAAGTGCCAGGGGATTGAGCCCAAATTAACCCCTGCCTTTGACCATAAGTAAAACAAACCCTATTTATTATAAATATATAAAATGAGTGTTAATCTAACTTATGTAACATAAACTAAATAACAATTTAACGTAAGTTAAATTCATTTATGTTAAAAAAATTTCTACCAATTGGTTTGAAAATTGAGAAGGGGTATTACCTTTCTAAGCATAGAAAAACTAAAATATTTAAAAATTTTCCCTAAGGGCTGAAATAATGACAGACAAAATAAAGCTCAACTGGTCTTCTAGCTACAGGGCATGTGTGAAGTTATATTAGTTGATTAATAACTCTAGTAACTTATTGACCGTGTTCGAAAAGAAATGAAACAAGTGACATTTTTTCAAGTGCTACCACCAGTGATCATGTTAAAACCTTTTGTTTATTGTATATTAATTCATATATATATATATATATATATATATATATATATATATATATATATATATATATATATATATATATATATATATATATATATATATATATATATATATATATATATATATATATATATATATATATATATATATATATATATATATATATATATATATATATATATATATATATATATATATATATATATATATATATATATATATATATATATATATATATATATATATATATATATATATATATATATATATATATATATATATATATATATATATATATATATATATATATATATATATATATATATATATATATATATATATATATATATATATATATATATATATATATATATATATATATATATATATATATATATATATATATATATATATATATATATATATATATATATATATATATATATATATATATATATATATATATATATATATATATATATATATATATATATATATATATATATATATATATATATACATATATATATATATATATATATGTTGCTATTTACTTAGATAGAGTTATGTTTAGAATTAACTGCCATGTCACATTAATAGAGCGTCAGGTGAAAGTATAATTTCAGTATTAAATGTAGAATAGTGTGTTTTCAATTACTGGTATAGTAAGCGAAGGCATAATGGTTAGTAGTAGTAGGAGAATATAGTCTCAACCATGTAAAATTAATATTAGGAGAAGGGAGAAAATCTTAAAAAGTCGTATAGTGTCTAGTATGTAACCATAGAAAAACTTTAGTCTGGTGAAGAGACCTTAGAAAAAAAAAGAAATGTAATACAAGTATAAGAATAACAAAGTAAACAGGAGTGAATACATAAAAGTATTAGTTGTATAAAATATCAATCAAACTTGTGAAGAGCAAAGCTTAACCACATAACAAAAAAAATTCAAATAGGACCGATCAGGAGGATAATGATGAGGACATCATTAAATAATGGGAAGGGTAATATGTTGCATAACCAGATAACAAAAAATTCAAACCCTTTTTTCTTTCCTAACCAAGAAAGTAATTACGGCATCTCAAACAAATTCCCGGTAAGCTATTCCGGTATTCTGATAAGCTGTCACAAAGTATTTCATGAAACATTCCATTGTAAATTTTCAATGTAACAAAAAAAAAGTAATACAATGTGACATATTCCAAATCTGTACAATAAGCAGAGTAAGACAATGTATCTTATCGAGGAATCTTAATGAACAAAGTATTTTTAGAATATTCAATTTTCAGAATTCTAACAAAGAGAATTGAAGCTTCAAATATTTACTTAACAAATACTAAATATAATAAAAAGTTTTAGAGAATAGTTGCAAATTCTTCTCAGCATACATTCCTTTCAAATGCTGACAAAAGAGGATTGAATATTTGCATATCCGCCTGACAGATTCTAAATGCAACAAAGAAAGTTCTAAATGCAACATAATATTTTCAAAATATATTCTAACAAAAAGAATTGAAGCTTCAAATATTCGCTTAACAAATCCTAAGTGCAATAAAAAATATAACATAATAGTTGTCAATGGAATTTCAATCCTTTTTAGCATAAATTCCTTTCAAACGCCGACAAAGAGAGCTTGTCTTGTTGTGTCACGGCTTGGGAATTCATAATAAGGAAGGAGGCGTTGGCCAAGAATAATTTGGTCCAATTGTAGCTCAGACTTTGCTATCCCAGAGGGAAATCAGAAAATATATCTTTGTAAAAATATGACAAGCATTCCCCCAAAAAAAGTCTGGAGAACGTTAAAATTGATGTTAAATTCTTACCTTATGTTAGTGATAAGACTCAAACTATGAACTATTTGATATAGTTACTCAATATAGTTACTATATAGTTACCTATACTCAATAGATTATTGTGTTTTAACCCCAGCCATTCGTCCTGGAATATTGAAGTGCTGTTATCTTGTCCATTCGTGTGTGCATTCCTGTCTTTACCCAAGTGAGCACTAATTATGGCTATTACATTTTACTTGCGTCTATCCATGTTAGTATGTCTCAGAATTAGTCCTGTGTCTCCATTTTGCTTGTGCAAGGAATCTGACCTCCATGACCTAATGTGTAGATACAAGAAGCAACCTAATAAGCAGCTACCCTATATCTTATGGCTATGCTGTTGTGGTAACGGTTCTTCAACAGTAGAATCGAAAGTCAAGGGTGGTTAGTCAAGAAATACAATAAAAGCCACTTAAAAACATTAAATTAAAAACTCCCCCCAGTAGAGGCACTAGCCATTTCAATTTCCAATTGAATGAGGCCGTTTTGAAGTTTCTACAACAACGCTTTCTATGAAAACCTTATATGTCCCAAGGGCATAACTTACAACCCTTGCACTGAGGGCTGGGCGGGAGGGGGTTAATCATCCTCAAATACCTAATTCCCAGAACTTTCAACTGCATTGAACAAAACAGCTATCTCAAAATTTAGATTGGATGTGTTTGGAGAAAAGGTGGGCATGAGAGGGGGGTTAGTTGTCCTCCAATAACTTTTGACTATTAAGAAGCACACTAGCCCTTTGAATTTCCAATCAAATGAGCCCTTTTCAAGTTGCTACGACAAATTTTTCTATAAAAACCTAATATGCCCCCAGGGCATAAATTAACACCAGTTTTAAGAGGGCTATGGAGGTATTGTCCTCTTTAAACGATAAATTTACGTCTGTAAATCAAGTACCTAGAGAAAAAGACTTGTACAAAATTTTTGATTAGAAATCCTTGTGGAAACATTGGACAGGTAAGGGATATTAGTTGCCTTCCAATCACTTTCGACTATTAAAAAGGGCACTAGCCATTCCAATTTCCAATCGAATGAGCCCTTTCCGAAGTTTCTATGACAACTCCTTTGATATAAAGTGCCATGGTCTAAGGAAAAAAAAGTAATACATTGTGCCAACATTGTTCTTTACTTAGGCAGCAAAGCATTTCTTTTGGGAATATCTTGTAGTAACCTTGTTTAAATTTCGTCAGAAAGCAACAGGCCCTTTCGAAATATAGGTGACTCTGTTGAAACTTCACTGAACATGTAAAACAAATGAGAAACAATTGGTGTTGAAAACAGAGGGTCCTCTGATGAAAACAATTGTTGAATTTATGGGTACTTTCTCAACAACAAGATATTTTGATGATTATTATTTCTAATAATATTTCACTTGAAAAAAACCATAAAAATATGTTTTTATTAAATTTTAGTTTCACTGATTTGATGCTAGACGCTAGATTTTTCCATTATCTGAGGAACTTGGAATATTTTTAAGCATTTGACTTGGTTGATACCTCCATCCTAATTCATTTATCACTAAATAACTTAAAAGTAGACCCTCTCTTAGTAAATTTTGTAAAAGTTTTCTTTCAAATAGATCCCAAGCTGTAAAATACATAATTTTTTTCTCTGATCCCCTCCCTACTTTGTGTAGAATTCCTTAAGGAACTTTTTTAGGACCAGTCTTATATTTGGTATTGATTAATGAAATTGGTAAGAGATTCCCTCAAAGGTGTTAATGTGTAGATTACCTACTGATCCTCAAAGTATGACATAGAAATATCAAAAGTGGCCTCATCAAAATACCACCCATGTTTAGGACAAGGCTAAGAATTTACATACAAACGTAAATTCCACTAAGTCAATTATAATAATGATAAACTTCTTAAAATTCTTGAAATCCACTCCCATTTTTTTTAGACCCTATTCCACCCAAACTGCTAGCGAAGCATGTTAAACTCCTCAGTGTCACAAATTTTTAACGATCTTAAGTAGGGTATGCATATTTCAAGGATTCTGGACTTTCCAGACAAAGGATAGTCAAAACTAAAATTTTTAAGGTGAATTAAGATGGCAGATTAACCTTGAAAATGGCCAAATATTGATAGCATTTTACTGTGAACGACAAAGAAATCTTTGCTGGACCATTAAAGCTGAGAGGAACCAGGCCATTCCAGATAGCATTTGGAGATACTAATTTTGTGGCAAATATGCAAAAATGTGGAAAAAAGGCATATGACCTAAGTCACACAATTACACTCATATGGTTATCCAAATTCGCTCCTATACCTGAGAATTTTTCAGCTTTTGCTTCTGTCTGAATAGTTTTTTATAAATTTAAAGGGCATGTTGAATGCACAAGGATCCACCCACAAGCATTCCCCAAGTATTTCAACACGTGTTAAATTGGGTTCCTACTAACATCAAAAACATAACTTTTTGTTCTGTTGAATTTGTAACTTAAAACGGTCCAATTTCAGAAAATTGGAGTTTTGTATCCTTTTCTGAAAAACTTCAAACTTCTAATCAACAGTAAGATTCCTAGATGTTTTCCCTGCATACTGAAAGCCTTTTTAAACTAAAAGTCTAAGTTAGGCCTTCCAGAGTAGAAAAAGTGTTTTCTTTCAAAAAGTGTCAAATCATGGGTGCCTTTATCATATTTAAATGTTCATGGTACACATAAGAGAAATAAATATCTGGCTAGTTGGATACTATTATCAAATTGCTCTGAGAATTTACTTTTCTGCCTAGATGGATATATCTAAAAGAGTCTAAGATATTCTATTATCTAACTAGTTATTAATTCAGGCTGTGAACAAAGTTCAATCCTTATTGAACTAGGCAGATATTTAGTATGCAAGTAGACAATCAAATATTCAGCTAGGAAGGTATATGTGTAAGACTCTTAGAAATAGTATTATCTGTCTAGCTGGATAATTTATTTTGATTAATCAAAAAAAAATTGTGTACAAAATAATTTTTTCAAAAAAAAAAGTAAAGAACTCCATTAAACCAAAAATGATCAAAAATAGAATCAAATAATTTACCAAGCATACAACTACCACAAATCAGTATCAATAAATATATAAAACATAAAAGAAACAGAAATTAAAATAAGTCAAACTCAAAACAAGCAGAAATTGATCTGAGTAGGGTTCTAAACCCTATGCTTTCTAAAAGCCAGAATATAATTTGTACTTTACTGAAAAAATGTGTATCGTCAGTTTAATATACATATTCTGATATTTATTCCTTAAAATCTTAATTAATTTTTGATTTATTAAAGTTATAAAAGTGAAAACATTTAAGAGTTTATTTTTCAGTAAAGTACAAATCATATTCTGGCTTTTAGAAAACATATGGTTTAGAACCCTACTCAGATTAGTTTCTGCTCGTTTTGTGTTTGACTTATTTTAAATTCTGTTTATTTTCGGTTTCATGTATTTATTGATACTGATTTGCAATAGGCTCAATTGTATGCTTCGTAAATTATTTGATTCAATTTTTGTTCATTTTGGGTTTAATGGAGTTATATACTTTTTTTTTCGAAACTTATTTTGAGCTGAGTTTTTTTTTTTTTGTTTAATTACTGTTCATTTTATATTGACGTAGTCTTTTTCAGGGAGAAAGACTGAGCCTCTTTTGAAGAACCTTAGCCCTGAGGGATGTGGGAGGGGGGGGGTTGTCATCCTCAAAGACCTAATTTCCAGAGCTTTCAACTACGTTGAACAAAATGGCTATCTGAAAATTTTGATTGGATGTGTTTGGGGAAATGGTGGGCATGAGAGGGGGGTTAGTTACCCTCCAATCACTTTAGACTATTGAAGAGGGCACTAGCCCTCTCATTTTACAGTTGAATGAGCCCCTTTTGAAGTTTCTATGACAGCTATCTATAAAAACCTTATATGTCCCAAGGGCATAACTTACAACCTTTGCCCTGGGGGCTCTGGGGGTTTGTCACCCTCAATTACATAATTTCCAGAACTTTCAACTACTTTGAAAAAAATGGTTATCTCAATACTTTGATTGAATGTGAACGTGTTAGTGAAATGCTGGGCGAGAGAGGGGGGTTAGTTGCTCTCCATTCACTTTTGACTATTAAAAGGGCATTAGCTCTTTCAATTTTTAATCAAATGAGCCCTTTTTGAAGTTTCTACAACATTACCTTCTTTAAAACCTTATATGCCCACAGGGCATAACTGGCAACCCTTGCCCTGAGGGCTGTGGGGGTGTTGCCATCCTCAAAGACATAATTTCCAGAACTTTCAACTACCTTGAAAAAAATATTATCTCAAAATTTTTATGGTATGTTTGGGGAAATTGTGGGCATGAGAGGGGGGTTAGTTGCCCTTCAATCACTTTTCACTATTAAAAAGGGCACTAGCCCTTTCAATTTCCAATCAAATGAGCCCTTTTTGAAGTTTCTACAACATTGCTTATTATAAAAACCTTATACAACCCCAGGGCATAACTTACAACCCTTGCCCTGAGGGCTGTGTGGCAGGGTTTTCATCCTTAAAGATCGAATTTTTAAAACTTTCAACTACGTTGAACAAAATGGCTAACCAAAAATTTTTCTTGGATGTGTTTGCAGAAAAGGGGGGTGAGAGAGGGGGGGGGGGGGGGTAGTTGCCCTCCCATCACTTTCAACTATTAAAAAAGGCACTAGTCCTTTGAATTTCCAATCGAATGAGCCCTTTTTTAAGTTTCTACAACAAAACGTTCAAGAAACACCTTATATGCCTGCATGGCATAACTTATAACCATTGCCATGAAGACTGTGGGGGGAGTGTCCTGCTCAAAGATATAATTTCCAGAACTTTCAACTGCGTTGAACAAAATGGCTATCTCAAAATTTTGATTGGATATGTTTGGGGAAATGGTGGATGTGGAAGGGGTGTTAGTTGCCTTCCAATCACTTTCGACTATTAAAAAGGGCGCTAACCATTTTATTCTCCAATTGAATGAGCCCTTTTCGAAGTTTCTACAACAGTGATTTCTATAAAAAACCTTATATGCCCCCAGGGCATAACTTACAACCCTTGCCCTGAGGGCTGTGGGGGGGGGAAGAGCTGTCATCCTTAAAAATCAAATTTCCAAAACTGTCAACTATTGTTAACAAAATGGCTATCTAAAAATTTTGACTTGATGTGTTTTGGGAAAAGGTGGGCTTGAGAGGGGGGTTAGTTGCCCTCCAATCACTTTCGACTATTAAAAAAGGCACCAACCCTTTGAATTTCCAATTGAATGAGCCCTTTATCAAGTTTCTACAACAAAACTTTCAATAAAAAATTTATATGCCCCCAGGGCATAACTTATAACCCTTGCCCTGAAGACTGTGGGGGGATTGTCCTGCTCAAAGGTATAATTTCCAGAACTTTCAACTGCGTTGAAGAAAATGGCTATCTCAAAATTTTGATTGGATACGTTTGGGGAAATGGTGGCTGTGGAAGGGGTGTTAGTTGCCTTCCAATCACTTTCAACTATTAAAAAGGGCACTATATATTTCAATTCCCAATTGAATGAACCCTTTTTGAAGTTTCTACAACAATGCTTTCTATAAAAACCTTTTATGACCCCGGGTATAACTTACAATCCTTGCCCTAAGATTGTTGGGGGGGGGGGTTGCTATCCTCAAAGACCTAATTTCCAGAACTTTTAACCACATTTAACAAAATGGCTATCTCACAATTTTGATTGGATGTGTTCAGGGAAAAGGTGAGCATGAGAGGGGGGGGGGGTTAGTTGCCCTCCAATCACTTTTGACTATTAAAAAGGGCACTAGCCCTTTGAATTTCCAATCGAATGAGCCCATTTTGAAGTTTCTATGACAAAGCTTTCTATACAAACCTTATATGCCCCCAGGGCATAACTTACAACCCTTGCCCTGAGGACTGTGGGGGGAGTGTCCTCCTCAAAAACATAATTTTTATCTTGAAATCCACAATGTTGAATGAGCTCTTTTTGAAGTTTCTATGACAACTCCCTTGATAAAAAGTGCTGAGGCCAAAACCAAAAAAAAATAAAAAAAATAATACATTGTGCCAACATTTTTCTTTACTTATGCTACACTATTGGCACTCCCTATGATACTAAGCATAATTGGATATTATTTTTTTTATTCTACAGAATATCTATTGGGCACCTTCACTCTAGCTAGTAAGCTAAAATTTGGAATCTGCCCAACGATTATTCTAAAAAATTTATATTGTATAGAATGTAAAAATAATATCCAACTACAATGAGTATCAAGATAGAATGTCAAGCTAGACAGATAATACTATTTCTAAGAATCTTACACCTTTAACTACCTAGTTGGATAAGGATTAAACTAAGGCCACTGCATTAACATCTAACTAAGTGGATAATGCTTTGTCTTAGCAATCATTGCTAACACAATTAATTATCTTGGTGATTGGATATTATCACCATTTGGCTTTGGGAATTTGTTTGCCTGGTTGGATATATACCAGAAGGGTTAAAATAAAGTAGCCTAGGATATTATCAATCTAGTTAGATGTTGATCATAAACCTAAAAGAAATAATTATCTGCCTAGTTGGATATATATCAGAAGGGCTAAGATGCCCCAAAAAACAATAGTTTAAATATTGCAAACACAATGACAAACCATGGTTTCCAATCCAATTGTCTATTGAAAGAATCTCATTTGACTAGTTTCTTAAGCATCTTCCTTACATAATATGGTGCATGTGTTACAGATAGTACTGTAAAACCACCTAACAAGGGGCGCAGCCCAATCTAGGGACATTTTTCTAGAAAATTTGCTTAGGCCAAGATATCTGGAGAAGTTTTAAGGATACTGCCAAGCTAAAATTACTGTCAGTAAGCCTTTCATTTTTACATAGAATTGTGCCATATTTTGTGTTAAAAAAAAAAATAAATAAAAAGCAAGAGTGGGTAATTTTGATTTATTTTCTAGGTCTGCAAGTGTTGTCTGGTGCTACAACTGGACAACTGAAGCGGAGCTGAGAGCTAGCTAGATGGATATTTATATTGTCAAGGATGACTGTAACCAATTTTCTAAGGAAAAGGTTAAGTTTCTAATTTTTTTTATTTTTTACTAAAATCTGTCTTTTTCAGGTTGTAAAGTGCTCAATCAAGGGACATGAGCATAAGAAGAAAGCAGGTGGACAAGGATGCCCTAGAACATGCTATAGCTGCTGTTTATGACAGAATTTCTTATAGAGAAGCTGGTGATAAATTTGGCATCCCAAAAAGTGTCCTCTATAGACATCATAGTGCAAGAAAAAAGGGTCATAGAATCTTAAAGATGGGAAGACCTCCTGAGATTGACGAGTTTCAAGAGGAAGAAATTGTGAAAAGCTTGGTGACTTGTGGACATATGGGCTATCCCATGACAGCTTTTGACTTGAGATATTTTGTTAAGTATCACCTAGATTGCCAAGGGAGATCATCTGGCAGATTCAAGGACAATATTCCTGGCATGCAGTGGGCGAAAAAATTTCTAGAAAGAAACAGTGGCAAACTTTCAGAGAGAATGGCCTCAAACATAAAAAGAGCTAGTGCAAAAGTGAATCATGCTATGGTTAGGGATTTTTTTTTAGGAATATACTAAACACACAGAAGGAATTCCTCTGCAAAATATCATAAACTATGATGAGACAAATCTGACTGATGAGCCAGGGAAGAAAAAAGTGATTTTGAAACACAGCACAAAGTATCCAGAAAAGATTATGAACTCCTCAAAAGCGAGTGTTTCACTAATAATGACAGGTACAGCAAGTGGTGTAGTGCTGCCTCCCTATGTGTGCTACAGGGCAATCCATTTGTATGATGCCTGGACCATCAGCAGCCCAACCAGTGCAAGGTACAACAGAATGAAGTCTGGTTGGTTTGACAGTGTCACTTTTGAAGATAACTTCCAAAAGATTATTTTGCCCTACTGTTGTTGGCTATCTGGGAAAAAAGTACTGATTGGTGACAATCTTTCATCCCACCTGTTCCCAGAAATAGTCAGATTATGTGAGGAAAACAACATTCTTTCAAGTTCCTTGTACCAAACACAACTCATCTTCTACAGCCACTTGATATTGCATTTTTTGCTCCTTTCAAGTGGAATTGGAGAGAAATTCTAGACAAGTGGAAGATGGGACCAGGAAGAAATTTAAGTGCCATTGAAAAAACTCAGTTTCTAAAACTTCTCAACACTCTTCTGAGGTAAATTGAAGCAAATGCTCCAGCAAACCTCAGAGCTGGTTTTGAAAAGTGTGGAATCTATCCATTTAAGCCAGAAATAGTGCTTGCTCATCTGTCAACTGGTGACCCAACTGACAAAAACTGCAGTGAACTTCAAGACAGTCTTGTTTCTTATCTCAGAGAAATCGGGTTTGGTCCCAAGGAGCCCTTGGGTTTGGCAGATGGAAACAATAACAAAGAAGGCCATGGCAGAAAAAAAAGGCTAATGGTGCCTGCCAGCCAGTGTCAGAGGAAGGGATACTGGCACAACTGGGGAACGGTCTTCTGAAGAATCAGACTCCAAGTGCTCAATGCCAGTAGACAAACCAGTCAATCTCCCATCTAAAACATAGTCACATTCTGCCAAAGAGAAGAATATGGCTAATCCTAGAAAAAAGAAAACTGGTGTGTGTGGTCAGAAAATCAGCCAAACAAGCTTGGTGCAAATCAGAAACCAAGTTATAAAGACAAGTACTTCAAGCAAAGAAAGTGATGACAACCTAGTGACCTATTTTAACAAAGACTGCAGCACCAGTGCTGAACTTGAGGATTACAATTTGCAAGGCTTAAGTTCTTCTGACTTTGGCATAGAATCAGAAGTTTACATAGAAGACCCAGAAAGAGACGCCAAATTGACTATTTGATCCTGGGTTATAGTGAGCTTCCAGGACCCCAGTGACACTCAGAAGAACAAAAGCCAGAAGCTTTACATTGGGAGAGTAAGTGAACTGGAGAATGGGAAAGTCACAGCCAAATTTGTAAGGAAGACCACCTTGCCTTACTTTGCATTCCTGGCAGAGGAGGACAAGGCCACATTCAGAAAGTCTGACATTACAAAATTTCTCCAGCCTCGAGAGTTGACTCATAGAGGGGCTCTGAAGTTCCAAGATATTGGAAGTTTTCCAATTAACTAGATCAGTGCCTAAGATAATTTATGTGATTCAAAGTGCATAAGATTCCATAATTTATGTGATTCACTGCATTTAACTGATTTTTTTTTTAAGTTGTTTTGGAAGAAACTTGAAGTTGTTTTGGAAGAACCTCGTGGTCTAAAAGTGTAGTCTATAACCAATAGTGCCATATTGCTCCAGTAAATGAAAATAAACCTTTTTTAAAACTTATTTATTGTCCCTTAATAATTTAAACAGCAAAAACAAGGTCTAACAATGTGATTCAAGTTACTGTCCCTAGATTGGATACTGGGCCCAATCAAGGGACACCTTTAAAAAAAAATTTAATATGATAAAAAATCATGGATTCTGCTCTAGTTTTCCTCTCATTGAGATGTATCCAATGACATAAGTTTCATTGTTCTATGATGAACAGTTGACAAGAAATTAACAAAAAACACAAAAAGTGTCCCTTGTATGGTGGTTTAGTAAATAAGCCTACCCAGAATTGTGTAAATATTTAGGATACCAAGAATGACCAAGTTTGCCAGGTAAATTTGCAGTGGGCCACATAATGTAGCTAGGATGAAAGTGAAAACATCATTTGATACTTTTTTTATGCTCTTTCATAGTTCAATAATCACTTCTGGGGGTAATTACATCTTGAGCTCTTAAAGGGGCCCCAAAGATATTTTATTTTTGTAACCACACAGAAAAGTTATCAACACTAGTTAAAGTATTGAAAAGTGGTTAAAAACATGTGACTAGTTTATACATATGTTGTTTAAGAGTAATATATTCCCAAAATAATTATTTATAACAATTCAAACCTCATTTATTAGGCAACTCAAATATAAACCATTTTCCTACAGTTTCAAGTTTTAATAAATGCTGTTGACAAATATACAGCTGAATTTTGTGATTCAAAGTTTTGCTATCAACAATTCAGAGTATTTTCTAATTCAAGGCATATATTTACATATTAGGGGCATAGGAGTGGGTGAATTTGCAGTAGGTCATACAATTTAGGTAGGATGAAAGTGAAAACATCATTTGATGCTTTTTTATGCTCTTTCATTATTCATATGAAATACCTTTTAAGGCCTTTTTAAGGGCTCAAGATGCAATTAGCCCCACAAGCAATTATTGAATTATCAAAGAGCATAGCCTCAAAAAGGCATCAAATGATGTTTTCACTTTCATCCTAGCTAAATTATGTGGCCCATTGCAAATTTACTATTTGCCAATGTTTTCCTTAAGTTTGCCTTCAATTTGTTCACAAAGCAATTAATCACCTGGTCATTATGGGCATAGGGAGGGGGGCGGCTGCCCCCTAGACCTTCAAATTTACATTAGATATGGCTGAAAAAGCAGATAGTTGGAAAAGCAGTTGATAAAAGGCCCTCTTTCACACTATTGACTGCCCCCCCCTAGACAATATGCTGCCTATGCCCATGCTGGTCATACACACTAGACTAGTCCTGTCAATTAAAACTCACACTTAAAAGCTCCTGAGCCTTTAGCAACAGCAATCTGTTCCTTAACTTGTTCTATGAGCTGCTCTCTTTGAGCACCAGTAATCCTTCCTTGGTCTATTGTCTGGTAAATTTTTTTCTAATTTTAGAAAATTCCTTCTGGTTTGTGTAGAAAAATTGAATAAGCATTTGCTGTCTTTGATTCCTTTCTAACATCACTTGAAAACATCAACATCATTTGATGTTGAAAACATCATTTGATGCTTTTTTTATGCTCTTTCATTATTCATATAAAATACATTTAAGGCCTTTTTAAGGGCTCAAGATGCAATTAGCCCCAGAAGCAATTATTAAATTATGAAAGAGCATAGCCTAAAAAAGGCATCAAACAATGTTTTCACTTTCATCTTAGCTAAATTATGTGGCCCACTGCAAATTTACTATTTGCCAATTTTTTCCTTAAGTTTGCCTTCAATTTCACAAAGCAATTGATTACCTGGTCATACACAGTAGATTAGTCCTGTCAATTAAAACTCACACTTAAAAGCTCCTGAGCATTAGCAACAGCTATCTGTTCCTTAACTTGTTCTATGAGCTGCTCTCTTTGAGCACCAGTAATCCTTCCTTGGTCTATTGTCTGGTCAATTTTTTCCTAATTTTGAAAATTTCTTCTGGTTTGTGTAGAAAAATTGAATAAGCATTAGCTGTCTTTGATTTCTTTCTAACATCATCTGAAAACATCAACACCATTTGATGTTGAAAACATCATGTGATGCTTTTTTTATGCTCTTTCATTATTCATATAAAATACAGGTAAATATATACCAAATCATATTATTGAGTTAGGAATAAAGTGAATACACCATTTGATGCCTTTTTTTGTGCTGATTACAAATAGAATAATCATTTCTATCAGAGATGATTTTCAGCCCCCCCCCCCCCAACCAAACCCCCACCCCATATGTGCAAATATATATGCTGAATTGACATATATAGTGGGGAGGGGGGGTTGTTATATTTGTGATCAGCATAAAAAAAAGGCATCAAATGATATATTCACTTTATTTGAAATTCAATAATATGATTTGGTATATATTTACCAAAATATATTTAAGGCCTTTTTAAGCGCTCAAGATGCAATTAGCCCCAGAAGCAATAATTGAATTATGAAAGAGCATAGCCTAAAAAAAGCATCAAACAATGTTTTCACTTTCATCCTAGCTATATTATGTGGCCCACTGCAAATTTACTGTTTGCCAATTTTTTCCTTAAGTTTGCTGTCAATTTGTTCACAAAGCAATTGATCACCCAGTCCTACATAGGCTAGTCCTGTCAATTAAAACTCACACTTAAAAGCTCCTGAGCATTAGCAACAGCAATCTGTTCCTTCACTTGTTCTATGAGCTGCTCTCTTTGAGCACCAGTAATCCTTCCTTGGTCCATTGTCTGGTCAATTTTTTCCTACTTTTAGAAAATTTCTTCTGGTTTGTGTAGAAAAATTGAATAAGCGTTAGCTGCCTTCGATTTCTTTCTAAAAGGGATACTTGCATTTTTTTAATGACATTAGCCTCGTTTTCAGGCTCAGCGGGTTCAAACACGGGTTGTTCTCGTTTAGTGCATCAAGCGTTTTCACAAAGCGGGTTCTCATGGAAAACACGGGGTTGAAACTTCACAGCTGAAAACGCTTGATGCTGAGGAATAGAATTACCCTCTCAATTACTCGGACTATCTGTCTTGTTTTTTTTCTACAATTAGCCATGTATTGATGTCTACTGCAAAATAATTGATTTTCAATTCAAAATCAACTGTGTGGGATCCCAATGACCAAACTTCATGGGCTGTGAATTCAGGGTGGTTAGCCATTTTTGAATTTACCACCAATGAACGCAGAACTCGGGTTTGAACCTGGTATTTCTACGGGTCCCAGATTCAAGGAACCCGTGTTCACACACGGGGAGACCCCAGCAGCTGAAAACGCTTAGAAGCAGATTCCTGCTGAACCCGCAACCCTAAAAACGCTTGATGTAGAACTCGATAGCAACCCGTGTTTGAACCCGGTGCCTGAAAACGAGGCTATTAAAAGCATTTCCCACTGACGAGCCAGATTCCTAAAATAATTTCTGAGCTATCAGTATAGCAAAACAGAAAAGCTTATAAACCAATTGAAAAGATTGAATTATCGAATTACGGACCTTAGAAAAAATATTAATCAGACCAAAAACACTCAGTAAAATCCACATTCGTTTTCTGAACGATTTTTTTCGAATTCACAATCTAGATAGGAAATCACGATCCTGACTTTTAGTAGAACACCCTTTCTCTGATGTAGAGCATCAGTGAAACAACTTAAAATATAATCAAAATTATGAAATCTATAACCTATTTTGTTAGTGGGAAAGACTTTTAGTATAGAACGTGACACCATTGAAATCACAACCTTATGTTGAAAGCACAAAATCCGATTACTGGGTATATGTTTTACTATACAAGTATGAAGGTCTAAATCGGGTCAAAACGTCCCAAATTCTCGTAGATAATTTTCCCAAATTTCGTTGATTATCTACGCGAATTTGGGAAGTTTTGACCCGATAAATCTTGATCAAAATAATTGTGTGAGTACTGGGGGTCTTATCCTATAGCCTTGGGATATATCTGGTCCCATAAGGGAAGGGGGATAGGTAATAATTGTGATAAATTATAGCCTAAATGCCTAGCACATGGGTTTAGATAATTAGGACTAGGCTAAGGTGTAAATGTATAAGCACGAGAATTTGGGAAGTTTTGACCCGAAGGTCTAAATCGGGTGAAAACTTCCCAAATTCTCGTAGAATTATCTACGAGAATTTGGGACGTTTTGACCCGATTTAGACCTTCATAGCTGTTGCAATAATTTGAAATCTTTGCCTGAAAACGCATCGTTATTTTAGCCATAGTTCAAACAGAAACGGACGGATTTCCGCATGGATTTCCACAATATCTAAACGAACCATAAGTCGACGCCAAAAACTTAGAAAATTTTTAAGCTGAAATCGACGCCAATTTCTTTCAAAATCAGCGCCGATTTGGAAATCAGTTCCCGAAATCAGCTAAGTGTGCCCAGTCCTTAAGAATCAAAAAAACAAAAAATTATTATTATGCAACGATTAAAAAAGAAATAAAATTATCTAGACTGCAGCCTAGCCTGTAGCACCCACATATCATTTTGAGTGGTTGGTGGGAGGGAAGACTACAAAATAGCTTGTATAGAAAAGCCATGTGTCGCTTATTAATAATTTTCAACCGGAGTCGAATTCACGACCTTTCGCAAATTATTGTGCGTTTTTAAAGCAAGGATAGTTAAAGAGAGTTTTTATTATCCAGTATTGTGTATGAGCTTAGAATACTCAAAATGCTTTGATTCTGTGTTTTTTTCTTCCCGTCGTTTTTTTTATTTGAGTCAGGATTTTACAAGTGGGAGGATAATTATTCTCTAATAAAGGAGCATGATGGTACTGAAAGACATAGGTATTGTATACCAGCATGGACAAAATTTAAGATAATTAGTAGTGATATTCAAGAACTCTAGCAAATGCCATTGGGGTCTGGAGGGAACATGGGACCGTCGTAAATTTTCATACTAACCAACTCATTGGGAGGAGGCAACATTCATTAACACAAAATCTGTTGCTTAGAATGTATTTCTAAGGACATCATATCATCATTGGCTTGTTAGTTCAGCTGACTACTGTGTTATTCCCTTATGCTTAGGAACACCCGGTTCAAATCCTAGACGGGTCAAATATTTCTAAAATCGTCGGAAACTACTTAGCATCCATCTTAAATCATTGCGCAATCTGTTTTGGAATAGTGCCAAAAAAGGCATTGACTTTATTCAAGACCAGAGAAATCAATCTACTTACTCTCTGTGAAAGACATAATGGCATGCTAGAAGTATAACCATCAGATAGGTCATTGCGCAACTAATATAGTGCAAGTAACAGTTCCCTGGCTCTAATAGTTACGTAACTGGGTTTTCCTATGCCCGTCTGAAAATGTATTGCATAATAGCACAAATGTAATAATTCATTGACCCCAATACATAATAACTAGGTTTTTTCCTATGATCGTCTGATAATTCATTGCGCAACTAGCACTCGAGGCCAGAGAAATCGCTTGTGCAATAGAACTTATGTAACAAGGCATATACTCACTCTCTGTCGCCATCTAAAACTATAGTAAAAATGTCTCCTTCTATGACTTAAGTTAGATAAATAGCAGCACAGTGAGAATCACCATTAAACCTTATCCTTGATATTAAACTAACAAGGAAGAAGAGAGTAGCGGCTATGGGTGCGACCGGACATAGAGACCCTATACTACTCACAGGTCTATGGAAATTAATAGTCCATAAAGAAATCATATTCTTCAGTTATAGAAAATAAAAAAAATTGTAAAGAAACTACCGTCTTGATATGTAACTTCCCTCGTACTAACTTGTTTCTAAAATATCTTTCTAACTCGAGTCTGTCTTTAAAGAAAATTTTCGGCTGGACGGGGGGGGGGATATTTCTACTAAGAAATACCTCGTGGTATTTTTCTAGCAAAAAACTGCCAATTTGCCGTCTACACCCCCCCCCCCCCCTCTCAGGAAACTATAATCTTAAACCAAATCATTTACCAGCAGAGAGCACCGTTTTGTTTGCTATCAGCTAAAATTTATGAACGTGAATATTGGATTAATAGTAGATGCAAAGCTTGGTTGTGTTGTTTTGTTTATAGCTCCTAAAGATGATACTTCTGTTGTTAAGTGGATACAGTAAACTAGTTCATACGGTAAGCCTTGTGGCGAATTTCGGGTTCGCAGATGCTTTTCTATTTAACATCTTCAGTGTTTTGCTTAAGCTAGATAAACAATGGGACAGGTTTTGTTATATAAAATAAAAACAAAGCCTAAGAGATCTTACTTTGTATTGTTGATAAGTGCCAATAGCTCCTAGCCTGAAAACAACAACTTGATAGTATACAACGGGAACCTGATGCATGTATTTCTCCATGCACGATATGAGTCAGTTGGCTTATGATGCTCGCAAGAGAGGTTGTGTTTATTATTCAACTTTGAATTTGATCCACTTGGTGAAAGATTTGAGAGCCAAGCCATTGCTAAATAAAGTAGAGCCAAGACAGATAGTGTTTGTGAGAGGCAAAGCTGGCCTTACTTTTTCAGAGTTATATAAAAATGATTAGTTTCATCCAGCAGACTCCTTGGCCAGTTTGATTTATGAAAATAGAAAGGAATTGGACACTGATACCCTAAGTCAGTGGCTTCCAAAGTTGATATTACTACGCCTCCCTTAAAAATATATAATTATTTGGCAACCCCTCCCGTAAAGCTTTCATAAAACAGAAACACAAACATTTTTACTCTAATAAAATTTATTCATACAAACTAATTGATAACATTATTTTATTATTATTTTTAATGAGATGGATTTGCTTATTTATTTGCACAAAGTTTATCAAATCTTGGTGTTTGTGACGATATAGCTACTCGTAGCTCTTTTTCTACAACTAAACGAGCTCAATATTTGGATTTGATTGGAGCCAGAGCAGATAATCCCGTTTCACATAAAAATGATGTTGTGAATGGCAGCGGTACTTTCAATACTTTGTTTGACAAAGTGTTATATTCTGTATGAAGATTGAACCAGAGATACAGTCTGAAATTTATGTTTTAATGTAGAATCTAAAGATAATTCAATCAATTGTTGTTATTCAATATTTGTCAATCCAAATTCATCATCTTCTTTGTCGATAAATGGATGCTGTATCCACGCAAACTTTGTAAATCAAGATCACCAAAATAATTCGAAAATTGAAGCAACAAACGATTCAAGTATTCCACAAAAAAATTTTTTTTTGCTTCTCTGTTATCTCGGGTGCGTAAACTTAAACGCAAAAACATGTCAATCTTATTTTTTTCAAATTTGGTTTCCATAGCTCCATTTTTTAATAAATGCTTTCACTTTATCTTTTTGTATAAGTAAATGCATTTGCGGTCCTTTCATTAATTTGTTAAGAACACTCGATTTTTCAAAAATGTCAACCAAATATGTAAGTTTAGTAATATAATTATCATCCTTAAACATATTACCGTCTTCATTAATATTTTCCACGGGAAACAGCAATTTTTTCTTTGAATTCAGGTACCTTTTGAATTAATTTTGAACGAGTTAGCCAGCGCACTTTCTGTACAATAGTACAGAAGTAACGTGCAATTAGCTCGCATATCTTCACACCGTTTTGCGAACAATCTTACTTTTAATGGACTGTTTTGTATGTAATTTGTAACTTTCGTTACTTTTGCAAAAAACGTTGTGAAGGTCCTCACTTATAGTTTTTGATACGAGAGCTTCTCTGCGGAGCACGGAGTGCACCCAGATAACCTCGGGTGTTTTTATTTTCGGATGCTCAACTATCGTTGAGCACCGTCAGTACAGAGCCCAATGCAATTATTCCGCTGTTCCTGGGGGGGGGGGAACCAGGTTAGCCTCCCTGGGCGCCTTAGCTGAGGGAGAGGGCACCGCAACTAGATGAGTGTCTACTCTAACTACATATTTAACTTTGGTTTGACTTTTTTGCTTATATTTGAGTTGGGTTGGAATACTGTAAATAATTTTTTCCCGGACAACACCAACTCTGTGAACGGCTCTGTGTCCAGTTAAAAATAGGCTAAATTATTTTATTTTAATTTATATCTGACCGCAATATCCTTCCCCTTGATTGAATTTTTCAAAACCAACAAAATTCACCCTGTCTGCGTGGTTACTCTTGTTGTGATTTTCCAACATTCAGAATGCGAAGTATGTTTATATTTTCGTTAACTCTTAAATCTGAGTTTGATATAAGGATACAATGTCTTGCGTTTAGCTTTTAGAAGTCGGAAGTGGATGCTCAAGAAAAAATGTGTCAATATTTAATTCGTATATATTATCTTTATTGTGGCAGTAAACGAAGCGGTCTACATACTTTTATTTTCAAGAAATGGTGATAAAGACGTGGGATGGGGTGCAAAGTTACGAAATGTTTAATGGAACTATGTATTTTTTTTCTTTTTTTCATTCATTTTCTTATGTAGAAAACGTTATAAGTAATTTGGAAAATCGCTCATTGTGACTGATTTTCGCGGCTCCCTTTAGACTAGTCCGCGCTTCCCTAAGGAGCCACACCTCCCAGTTTGGATAACGCTGCCCTAAGCCATTAATGAAAGCTCGCATTTCAAACCATGGCAATGCACTGCGGAACCCTTATAGTTTGAGTTATCGTGATATTGGAAAACCTTTATTTAGAAGTATTTTTAAATAGTGTCACTTAATTGAGCGAGGTTGTGCCAGTAAAAATTTGAAATAATTTGAACAAAATAAAAAATTGACCCCTATTTTTTCATGTTAAATCACCTAACATCAAACCCTATATAAAGATGAGTCTACATCTTTGGAGTATTGTATGAGGGTTAATGCGTCGCGAGGCAAATCCATTTGCTCAATTTATTGACGTACTAATCGAAAGAAAACAAAATAGTATTGTGGATTAGCTTTGAAAACTATCTAGACATTCAAGTTTTTCCTTTATGATTTAAGACTCCTTACAAACTTTTTTTTTCAGTTTTGTTTTGCATGGCAACAAAGAATAAGTCGACATTAAAAAAAACTGTCTAAACAGGTTTAATTCATTTGAAGTTTGATGGCAATCGATTACTCCTACTCTTTCTTTCTCTCTCTATAGAAGTAAAAATTACATTCCTTTTTTTTGATCGCAAGTTAGTTTCTTTTGTGTAGGGAGAGAGTCAACACTGAAAAAATGTTCTACACATGTCCACTATGTTTGTATACATTGCGCAGCTGGTCATCCTGTCATAATTGCACTATTACCGTCGGGTATGACGAAAAGTTTAGATAATGTAATCCATGTAAATTGCATAGAGGATATGCAGTGCAAAAGAAAGACTGTTATTCCTGTCTTGAAAAGATTTTTGACTCTCACATTAGAGGTTTCTTACGCTCCATTTGTTGCTATGATAAATGTTTTCAATGGGAAAATACTTACCCTGGTATTATTGGAAAAATCCTAAATGTGATTTCAGTTTATTTCTAAGAGACTAGAATCGTCGTGGTTTTAAATTGTTTTGGGAGGAAGAACCTGGTCCTCGCTTTAATTGCTGGACTAAAACGAAAATCTAGTTTATACGACATCGCTGTGAAGGCAATGGCTACTATGATTATAAACCTACTGATTTTTATTTGGCTGTTACAGAAAGTATTCTTCATGTGAGAATAATTTGCGTGGCATTGCTTCTAACAAACAAATTGAAACTTGTGAATTTTACAATATGACTCAAAATAGTATTATTGGCTTAACTGAACGAGCAGTTTGATATTATTTCCACTGGAACTGTATTTTTTAATTGCTAAAGCAACAGAACTCATGACCTGTTATTTTCGTACATGAAGTATTGCCGAAGTAAAAGAGACCATTGTATCAGGCGCAGTGGCAACTACCGTTCGCAAAATAAAATTGAACCGGGCAAATTGTTACTTTATGCCAATCTTAACATTTGGAGGTAAATATTGGGTTATATTAAATATTTCATGATTTATTTTCCCCACTAAGTGTAAATTACCAGTTGTCGCCTCTCTAGGTATATTGGTAGTATCAGTGTCCTTTTTATATTTATATCTAATGGCTAAGCTCCACAATTTCTTATAGGACTTTGGAGTCATCAACATGAATTGTATGTATCTTGCATAGTTTGAAAGAT
>NC_142795.1:59009927-59062427 GCF_049724085.1 Artemia sp. Qi Xiang Cuo | reverse complement strand
AATCCAAATTAATACAAAAACTTAAAATTTTTCCCAAGAAAATATTTTGAATACGATTTGGCTGTATATCAATTCTGAATTTAATCTATTATTCTTTAATTAGCAACTTGCCTAATGATATAACTCAATGAATATCCATAGATATCCAAAATTAATATAAAAACTTAAATCTCTTTCCAAGAAAATATTTTGAATACGATTTGACTGTATATCAATTCTGAGTTTCTGGCTAGAATTACACAAAAGCCCGTCTTAATCACCAACCTTTTGTTTTCATAATTCAGATAAGACGAGCTTTAAGTCTGTTTCAAAAAAAGACCCTTTTTGTAATTATAAACACAGGTGGTTTTAGACCGAAAAAAGATTTTTGATGATGGGAAAAAAGGACATTTCGAACGAAAAGAACTAAATCTAATGAATTAAACTCGTAAACAGAGGAGGAGAGGGGGGGATTAGTTTTACATAATAGAAAAAAGTGCGTATTTTACGTTTTCTAGCGACTATAATCATCATATTGTAAGGTTTGTGTTGTTGGGGGAGGGAGGGCTATGCCCCCTGAAATTTGAATTTACTGGAGAGATGGTAAAATTATTCTATTTGGAAATAAATTAAGAAATTTACTAAGCTGTACTCACATTGTAAATTGATGTATCCATAACTTCAATGTCAATAATATTTAATGTATTATCCATGATATGTTAAAACATTATGAAAATTTAATCGTAAGGTATGAGCATTTTATACAAAATCTCATAGACGAATAAAAAATCACTCCTTTTATTTGTAACCATTCACCAATCAAGTTATCGTATATTGAGCAACCTCCGCTGTCTCTGATTGGCCCTAAAAATGAGTGTTACTCCAAAAAAACCAGTCTGGTTGAAAAACTTGGAGTTGAAACAAACTTGTGTGGGGAATCTCCGCTCGTACTGCTCACTTTTTTTTGCAATGTGTATGTCAAACTGTAGTGCCTCAGGCGTAGGTTTCAAACCTTATACACTATCACGATGAACGAAGTTGCTAGACATGTTTTTGTTTTTAGTCTTTTTCTTTTTTTATCACTTTGTTTTGGAAAGGTACCAAGGGAACATAATGCAAGCAAATAGCATGTAGTTTCAAAACATGTTTAATCACTTTATAGGTTTTGCATGCTTTTTGCAATGTGCACGAGAAACTGTGCGAAGGAGTACTGACTCTCTTTGTAAAGGTGTATAGCTTCCATAGAAATGTTTTCCTATAGCTTCCATAGAATCCATATGACATTGCGAGGGGGTACTCACTCTCTTGGCAAAGGTGTATAGCTTCCATAGAATTCAATATTAGCATTCTACTGAGAATAACATGACCCACCTCCCAAAGTCCCTGGGGAAAGGTCTATAAATTACGCAATTTTCACATTATCTACACATAGTATTTTTATTGGGAAATGTAGGTTTTTTAGGGAGAGACTTTATGCGTGGGAAATTCTCCATGGGGAGGAAATTTTCCGAGAGGAATCTTCTGGAGACATTTTACACAGCGAAGAAAAGAGGATTTCCTGTTATGATTAGAAAAACGATTAGAAATTACATTAAAAAAGACAGGTTTTTCAACTGAAAGTAATTTCTGTTAAAACGAACAGAAGTTATTCCTTGTATAGGAGGGGGCTCCCCTTTTCTCGATCCTCGCAATTTACGCTGAAGTCTGATTCTTGGTCACAATTCTCTAAGAACGACTTCTTAAAGATAAGGGCTGTTGAATTTGAATGAGAAGAATAGTCAAAGAACTGTAAGACTTCAGCGCAAAGGGCAAGGGTTAAGGAAGGCGTAGTCCCCATCATATACGGAATAATTTCTGCTTTCTTAGTTTTAATTTTGCTCTTTACTTTCAGACCTTTTTTTTATTTAATAACAAAATTAAAGTACCCTGTCTTTGACTATACTCATATGAATATAATACTGTGAACATAAAAATAGCATAGCGCTAGAGCAGTAAAAACCTATTGCATGCAAAAACAACAAAAACACAAAAGTCTTTTTTTCTCAAATGTAAATATAACAAAATGACTGTATGGGCAGACTCACAAAGGGAGATAAAGACTCGGGAAAGTGAGTTCAAGCACAAAGGTTTATTGCCTCCCACAGAGTGCTGTAAAAATTAAACAAACGAAAATGATTGTAAATATGATGGGGGTATGGCTGTTAACACCGCTTCCTAAATCTTTTGCTCTTTACGCTAAATTTTAAATTGTTAATTACTGAAAGCTCAATAGAATGTAAATCAGTTGGAAAAAACTTGCCAATTTTTTAAGGGAAACTTTGTGCAGAAAATCCACAGGAACCTGTTGGTGAATTTCCGGTAAAACCTAAAAAGTCTTAATTAAATGTAGAAAAATTCCAGTAAGATGTTGAAATTCTTCTGTAAAATTCCAAAGCTCCCGACGTCCTCAGAGGGTGTCGAACACTCCCATATACGCAAGACTAATCACAAAGCTTTTACTCTTTTCTTATTTGTATATTTATCCTCATAAACTATTCTGAGAAGAAGTTTTTGATACAACAGGATGTATTTTACTGACCCAAGAGAAATCTGAGAAAAAATTACCGTCAAAGTGGGAACGGATAGAAACAAAAGGGCAAAGATTGATCTGTTATTGTATAGATTCTTAAACTTTCAAATCCAGTCACTTGAAACATTAATTCTGTTGTGACAGTTTGACAATATTTCTACTCAAACTAAAAACTATATAAGAAGAAAATAAGGTACTTGTATTATACAGCCCCTGTCTCTCATGTTGTTCATTCGTTGACGCATTATAGACAGTGTGAAGTTAGAAAACAATTCTTACTTCATAGTATGCAGAATAATTGTACCTAACGCATTAAGTATGCAGACCCGATATTCTTCCCCCCCCCCGAATGTGCAAATATACAGCCCTAATTTGTTTCTAAAGTATTACATTTTTATCATACTTAGGTATATTTCATTAGGATTGAGCGTCAGAAAAACATATTAGAAGACTATTGGGTAGGGGCTATATCACACAAGTGCCGAAAATAATATAAGTAAACCCAATCAACAAGGACAGGGCAAATAAAACTTTCTTTGAGAATTCGCCTCACTTAGATAAGCATCATAAGGTCCTGGTTTAATTTTGGAATTTTTAGGCTTGTTGACAAAATCCATACAGTTTAAGTTGGGCTATCCTTCTTTCTCATGCAATTTCCAGTGCTCCGTTTTTTAAGCTCCTGATAAATGACTATTGTCCAATTTTGAAGGTTCAGACGAGTTTGCATCCTTCAATATAATTAACTTTTGTTCCAATATGAATTTTTTTTGCAGATCTCAGCTTATTAAATTGTTCGAAAAATATTTTCAAATTTATGATTGATAAATTTACATGGATTCAAGATCCATTTAAAGCCAAGGATTTTCTTTTTTGAAAAAGCAAAGAATCTGCTTTTTTAGAGGAAGAATCTATTACTGAGCTGTTTTGCGATAATACATTGGAGACATAATTTGGTAGCCTGGAACCACAGTATAACTCTTATCTTTAGACAGTGCCTGGAACTTTCTTATTTTGGGATTTTAGTCAAAGAAGGATATCTACTACTTAGTGGTAAAGTTATACGAATTTTAATTTCATTTGCAACATCCTATTTGTGCCAAGCTGGCTTTTCGGCTGTCGTGGTAATCAAACAGTTGGTGATAACGAAACGTAAGTAACGAGCGACTCGGCCCAATAGTCACATATAGACCCCGGCACCACACCGATAAGGGAAGACCGGTGGCGGTGGGGCTAAAATAGCAATGGCGGCACACCGCCAGTAAGATTTTGGCGGCGTGCCACCGGCGCGATCAATGTTGACCGCAAACATTAATGTTTTCATCAATCTTTCTCAAATCACAGCTTAAATTTACAAATTTACTTTCTCTACTCATTGACAGTACACTTTCATAGGATACTCCACCTAATAGCTACTGGTAGCAACCAAACTGTCATATTCTCGTAAAAGTCTCTCACCTCCCTTCACATTCCTCACCTCCCTTCACAAGATCCGTCTCTGCTTTAAATTAAAAAAAAAAAACTTTTTGGCATCCCTACTTTCAATAAAAACAATTTTAGATATTATTATTTAAATATAACACTTCCCTACCCCGCCCCCCGCTCGATACCTCCTTGATAGGGCACCGTTTCTGCTTTAAATCAAAAACATAATTACGTTTTTGGCATCCCGGCTTTAAAAAAAAATAAAATTGAGATATTATCATTTAAATATAATTCCTCCCTACCCCCACCCCCTCTGGATACCAGCTTGATAGAATACCTTCTCTACTTTAAATTAAAAAAAAATATTTTTTGGCATCCCTGCTTTCAATAAAAAAATTCAAGGTACTACTTAAATATAATAACTCCCTATGCCCCCCCCCCTCTGGATACCATCTTGATATGATACTGTCTCAGCTTTAAATAAAAAAATTAACTTATTTGCATCCCTGCTTCAAAAAAAATATAAAAATTGAGGTATTATCATTTAAATATGATAGCTCCCTCCCCCCTCTGGATACCACCTTGATAAGATACCGTCTGATTTAAATTTAAAAAAAAAATTAACCTTTTGGCATCCCTGTTTTCAATAAAAAAATCGAAATATTATCATTTAAATACCACCTTGATAGGATACCGTCTCAGCTTGATATAAAAAAAATAATTTACTTAATAATTAACTAGGTCACTATATGGTTCAAACAAACACGCGAAATAACATTAAACAGCTTAGTCTCCCCTGAAAAAAAAAATTGAGGGTATGAGTAAAGGGATACAATGACAACAGCAAAAAAAGTCGAAATTATTCAGATATACCTCAAGTTATTGGAAAACTGAGTCATAGATTAGCCGTGGCATTCAATAAGATCCAAAGAATCTAATTAAAAGGGAGCACACACACATAAAAGAAATTGCGAAATACCCAAGACAATGAACAAGACAATGACAAGAGAAGACAATGTCCCAATGGGGGGCCCTGGGTCTATCAAAATATTTCATTGGTTTCCCAGGGAATTTGATATCATTTTCTTCCGTCTCCGCTTTAAATGAAAAAAATTATTATTTTTTTGGCATCCCTGCTTTCAAAAAAAACAACAATGAAGTATTATCATTTTAAAATGATAGCCCCATATACCCCCCCCCCCCTATTGGCAAAAATTTACAATTTTTTTATGAATCATATTTTTGGGGTAACTTCCGTTTCAATCTATAATTCCCCAACCTTATACATAGCCTATTCTATAGCTAAATTTTGTCTAATAGAAGGTTTTTTTTTGGGGGGGGGGGTAAATTTTTTCAGAAAGAAGATTGTATTTTCTTTAATCTATCAGGCGTTCAACAATTGGGCATTAAACGTTAAGAAAATATTATCTAAAAACAGCAAAAGAAAACAAAATTCTGCCAACTTACGATTCAGCTGTAGAAACAATGTGTCGTGCTATCAACTTCAAAACCCAACTGAAGATGTATAGTAGTGAATGCGTTCTATTCAACTTAAAAATAAAATTGTTGACTGCAAATGATGTAAGAAATAGCAATTGGGAAACTGCATTCGAAATGATTTAATCTCATTTCATAAAGACGATGTAGACGATTTGTCAACATATGAAGAACTGTGTATATTGCAAGTGCATTTGTCTGGTTTTTATGCAAAGTAACAAAACAGATGAAAATTAACGAACAAGAGAGTAGGGAAGAATTATGGTATGCAAAGTAATATTTGGCAGGGAAAGTCACTGGTGATAAATCGCTAGGGGTGGCACCGTGATTGGGTCATTTTCGGGGAGCCAAATTCTTTTTCGGGGTGACGCATAGAATTTTGGGGAAATACCCGAAAATTCGGGATAGTGCAAGCCCTGCTTGATTTCTAATCAGGAAAATTGAAATACTAAACCACACGAGAAAGAAAAGCTCCGACTTTGCGGTTGACGCAACAAAGAATTGCCGCAAAATTAATTCAAAGTCAGCCGAAAGCCGCTGCCTCTGCCGGCGGTGGCACGCCCGCGGCGCGCCGGCGGCGTAGCTACACTTCGGCGACGGTCAGCTGGGCCTCTCATTGGTGGCGTTCGGTCGATCAACCGGCGCGGCGCCGGGGTCTAGTCATATACACTCTAAAAACAGAATTTTGACAAAATTAGACACATCCAAAGAATTGGTGGTACTCACGTCTTATAGTGACCTAACCCAAGAAGTTAAGTTAGGTTAATCCTAATGAGACATACCAATATATGACGAAAATACAATACTTTAGTAACAAAATTATGGAAACCAAAACAGAGAATTATGGAAAGCAGGTCACCCAAAACGTATTATATTAAATACCTAACCTAATTACCTCTATATATTAAATGTTTAATTAAAATATGCCTGTATAGTACATGATCTCGCTCAGGCTAAGCTGACTATCTCTGAATAGACACAGAAAAGTAGTTTCATTACAGATCAAGAACAAAGTTTGGTCGCTACGACAACTCCTTCGATACGAAGTGCCCTGGTATGGAAGAAAAAAAATAATACATTAAGCCAACATCGTTCTTTACTTAGGCAGCACGATTGCGCTATCTAGGATCTTGAAACCTCTACAATAGGGTTCACTAGTATGCCAAATTTGACAGTATGATTTTCATTAATATCATTTGACGTTTGAGGGGGTTTGCTCTTTTTTTTAATTCTGGCCTTAAATTTAATAAAAATTAAAATTTAATAACACGTATGTATGGACTTGGCGTATGCTAATTCCAATTCAAATGAAGTGTAATAAGTTTAATTTTACCCATCAAAAACTACAAAGCCAGAGAAAACTTGCCAGAATTAAAAAAAAGAGCAAACCCCCTCAAACGTCAAATGATATTAATGAAAATCATACTGTCAAATTTGGCATACTAGTGAACCCTATTGTAGAGGTTTCAAGATCCTATCATAGATAGCGCAATCGTGCTGCCTAAGTAAAGAACGATGTTGGCTTAATGTATTATTTTTTTTCTTCCATACCAGGGCACTTCGTATCGAAGGAGTTGTCGTAGAAACTTGGAAAAGGGCTCATTCGATTGGAAAATTGGAACGGCTAGTGCCCTTTTTAATAGTCGAAAGGGATTGTAAGGCAACAAACACCCGTTCAACGCCCAACATTTCCCCAAACACATCCAAACAAAATTTTGCGATAGCCATTTTGTTCAGCGTAGTTGATTTCCAAATAGAAATTTTGTTTTTGAGGAAGACACTCCCCCACAGCCCTCATGTCCAGGGTATTAAGTCATGCCCTGGAGGCATATAAGAACGATGCTGGCACAATGTATTATTTATTATTTTTTTCCTTTAGCGCAATTGTGCTGCCTAAATAAAGAACGATGCTGGCCCAATGTATTATATTTCTTCTTCCATACCAGGGCACTTCCGATCACTTTCGGCTATTAAAAAGGGCACTAACCATTTCAATTTCCAATCGAATGAGCCCTTTTTGAAGTTTCTACAACAACACTTTCTATAAATACCTTATATGCTCCAGGGCATAACTTACAACCCTTGCCCTGAGTAATTTGGGGGTGGGGGTGTCATCCTCAAAGACCTAATTTCCAGAACTTTCAACTACGTTGAACAAAATTGCTACCTCAATGGCTACAACCCTTGCTCTGAGGAATTTGGGGGTGGGGGTGTTAGTGCACTTTTTAATAGCCGAAACTTCTCGAAAACGGTTTGGGATCAAAATGAAAAACACACCAATGGAATCAGGTTGGTCATTCAACCGCCGTTCAACTCAACCCAATGCAACCCAACCCCCATGCAAGTAAAGGGATTGAGTTGAATGAGGATTGATAAACGGAGTTGAGTTGAATGGGGTTGAGCTGCATGAAGGTTGAGTTAAACATGGGTTGACATATACGAAGGTAATAGAAGAAGAATATTCTTCTTCGTAGAAGAAGAACGTCATAAAGAAATATTTAAAGGAAATTAGAACTTCCTGGGAGGGAGTAAAAAGGGAGGCTTTGAATAGATTGGGATGGAGGAGGAGCGTGCGTGGCTGCCTAAATAAAGAACGATGCTGGCCCAATGTATTATATTTCTTCTTCCATACCAGGGTACTTTGTATCGATGAAGTTGTCGTAGAAACTTTGAAAAGGGCTCATTCAATTGGAAATTGGAGTGGCTTGTACCCTTTTTAATAGTCAAAATTGATCGGAAGGCAACTAAAACCCCTTCCACGCCTATCATTTACCGAAACACATCCAATCAAAATTTCGAGATAGCCATTTTGTTCAGCGTAGTTAATTTCCAGATAGAAATTATGTTTTTGAGGAGGGCACTCTCCCACAGACCTCAGGCGAGGGTTGTAAGTTATGCCCTGGGGGCATATAAGGTTTTTATAGGAAGTGTTGTCGTAGAAACTTCAAAAAAGGCTCTTCGATTGAAAATTCAAAGGGCTAGTGCCCTTTTTAATAGTCGAAAGTTATTGGAGGGCAGCTAACCCCCCTCTCACGCCCAGCCTTTCCCCAAACATATCCAATCAAAATTTTGAGGTAGCCATTTTGTTCAACGTAGTTGAAAGTTCTGGAAATTAGGTCTTTGAGGATGACACCCCCACCCCCAAATTACTCAGAGCAAGGGTTGTAAGTTATGCCCTTGAGCATATAAGGTATTTATAGAAATTGTTGTTGTATAAACTTCAATAAGGGCTCATTCGATTGGAAATTGAAATGTTTAGTGCCCTTTTTAATAGACGAAAGTGATCGGAAGGCACCTAACACCCCTTCGGTGCCCACCATTTCCCCAAACACATCCAATCAAAGTTTTGAGATAGCCATTTTGTTCAAAGTAGTTGAAAGTTCTAGAAATTATACCTTTGAGCCGGGCACTCCCCCTACAGTCTTCAGGGCAAGGGTTATAATTTATGCCCTGGGGGCATATTTTCATTGAAAGCTTTGTCGTAGAAACTTGAAAAAGGCTCATTCGATTGTAACTTCAAAGGGCTAGTGCCATTTTTAATAGTCGAAAGTGATTGGAGGGCAACTAATCCCCCTCTCACGCCCACCATTTATCCAAACACATCCAATCGAAATTTTGAGATACCCATTTTACTCAACGTAGTTGTAAGTTCTGGAAATTGAGTCTTTGAGGATGACAACTCCTCCCCATGTGAGCCCTCGGGGCAAGGATTACAAATTATGCCCTTGGAGCATATAAGATTTTTATTGAAAGCTTTGTTGTAGAAACTTGAAAAAGGGTGCATTCGATTGGAAATTCAAAGGGCTAGCGCCCTTTTTAATAGTCTAAAGTGATTAAAGGATAACTAACCCCCCTCTCACGCCTGCCTTTTCCCCAAAAACATCCAATCAAAATTTTTAGGTAGCCATTTTGTTCAACGTAGTTGAAAGTTTTGGAAATTATGTCTTTAAAGATGACAACCCCCCCCCCCACAGCACTCAGGGTGAGGGTTGTAAGTTATGCCTTGGGGGTATATCAGGTTTTTATAGAAAGCGTTGTCGTAGAAACTTCAAAAATGGCTTATTCGATTGGATATTAAAATGGCTAGTGCCCTTTTTATTAGTCGAACGTAATTGAAGGGCAACTAATCCCCCTATCATGCCCAACAATTCCCCAAACACATACAATAAAATTTTTGAGACAGCCATTTTTTTCTACGTAGTTGAAAGTTCTGGAAATTTTGTCTTTTTGGATGGCAACCCCCCCCCCCCACAGCCTTCACGACAAGGGTTGTAAGTAATACCCTGGGGGCATGAGGTTCTTATGGAAAGAGTTGTCGGATAAACTTCAAAAAGGGCTCATTCGATTTAAAATTGAAATGGGTAAAGCCCTTTTTAATAGTCGAAAGTGATTGAAGGGCAACTAACCCCCCTCTGACACCCACCATTTTCCCAAACACATCCAATCAAAATTTTGAGATATTCATTTTGTTCAACGTAGTTGAAAGTTCTGGAAATTAGGTATTTGAGGATGACAACCCCCCCCCCCCTCCCCCCACAACCCTCAGGGCAAAGGTTGTAAATTATACCCTGGGTAAAACTTCAAAGGGGCTTATTTGATTGGAAATTGAAAGGGCTAGTGCCATTTTTAATAGTCGAAAGTGACTGAAGGGCAACCCCCTCTCACGCCCACCATTTCCCAAAACATATCAAATCAAAATTTTGAGATAGCCGGCTTGTTTAACGTAGTTGAAAGTTCTGGAAATTAGGTCTTTGAGGATGACAACCCCCTCACAGCCCTCAGGGGAAGGGTTTTAAGTTATGCCCTGGGGGCATATAAGGTGCTTATAGAAAGTTTTGTCGTAGAAACTCAAAAAGGGCTCATTTGATTGGAAATTGAAAGGACTGCCTCTTTTTCAGCCCACAATCTCTACGCTAAAGCATAATTTTGTGTCACATTTTTTTAAAGCTTTTCAAACACTGGGATTTTTAAATTTGAATGAGAAGTATTTTTAAAGAAATATCTTATGAACAATCGCTGTTGCCCAATTGCCTGCAAGTCCCGTGGACATGCTCAGTCATAAATTTTATAAAAGAGTTTATTTGGGGCCTCCAATTACCTTCAGATGGTTCATAGAACTGGCAGACTATGTGAATTACCCTTATTCCATGCCTATCTAGTTCTATCAATAAGTGAAATAACATCATTTTCATTCAATCCTGAAAAGGCTTTGTCTCTCACTCAGACTATCTGTCTTGGCTTTTATTCCAATTAGTCATAGCTCTCAACTGTTTCATTAAAATCCACGTTAATTTTATCAAGTTAAATTTAATTCAAACATCAGCAGACTTGAATCAAAATCAACTTGGTGGACTATGATGAAAAACTTTAGAGCCATGGCTAATTGGAAAAAAGAAAAGGCCAAGACAGATATCTGAGTGAGAGGCAAAGTGGGCATTAGCGTTTTTTAGATATGCATAAAAATGATGTAATTTTTTGGAAAGAATTTTTGTCCGTTTCAAGTCTTGATGTTGCTCCTTACTTTCAGTTGATTTTTTTTATTTATAAAAAGTAGGAATTGCTCAAACATTAACATTGAACAAGAAATGAGGGTACCATGTCTAATTTTATTCCGGTATTTGAGAAGTTAAGTAGTGAACAACAGGCACAGAGGACACCCCTCCAGTTAATAGTTTTAATAATGCCAATATTTGATTGATGCTCAATAAATTGTTTCTGAATAAAAAATTATGTTTAATTTATTCTTTACTAAAGTGTGCTTGAACTGCGCGTCGAACAATTACCATGACCACCCGCTGTAATAAAGACCATGATGACTGTCCAGACTTAATATGGATATTACTGAAATGGTTGAAATGATTTTTTTTTATATATTATCCCATGGGAAATAGCATCCGTTCCTAATTGTTAGCTGTTAAATGAATAATCAATTTTAAAAAGGCAAGTTTTTAATGTCTGAAGAAGCTAAAAAAATGAAGGGGTTGTCCCCTCCTCAACACCTAGCTCATAACGCTAAAGTTTTTTAGAACTTTTGAAAAAGCTTATTATTCTAATTACAACGGCCCCTGTGTTTCAGGAGTCGTTCTTAAAGAATTGGGATACAAGCCAAACTTTATCGAAAAGGGTGAGGGATTGAGGAGGGGGTAACCCCCCCCTCACATACGTAATAATTTCTGTTTTTTTAAGTTTTGATGTTGATCCTTACTTCCAGTTGAACGAAATTTTTTTTAATTTCCCATCGTTTTTAAATAACGGCAGGAAATCGGGCTCCCCCTCCATGAAAAATTCTTTCCCCCACGGAAAATCTCTCCATGGAGAGTGCTTCCCACGTAAAATTCCTCCGCCCACCCCACCCCGCCGGGAAAGTTACTCCTTGACAATTCCCATCTAGCTGAAAATTACCATGGAAAATTTCTTAGGGGTGAATGCGGGTGAATAATTTTTCTTAGCGCATTTTCATTTGAGAAAGACTTTGATTTCTGATTGTTTTTAAAATAATACCGGAGCAGATGGAAGCTTGAAACTTCTCAAAATGGCTATGGAATACGCTGGACCTGATGGCTTGATTTCCGTTAAGATTCCTTGATTTTTAGGCGGCGTTTCCCCCCTTTTTTTTAAATCAAGCATATTTTATCGGGCTCGTAGCTTTTGATGGGGAATACTAAATTGAATAAATCTTATATATTTTGAATCATTACATTAAGGCAATTCGTTTGATAAAAAAATTTCATTTTTTATAGCTTTAGTTTCTATTGAGATGCGTCACTCCTTACTTACAGTTCGTTACCACTAACTGTTTTAAAAATAATTTCCCTTGTGGCTTGAGATGCGAGACTGTAATTTTCCTATATGGGATCCGGCTATGGTTGTTCCAATGGCACAGTTTTCATTCACAGTTTCGCAATAAACTTCTACGAATTAGATTAATTAAAATAATAGTTGCCATTTTTTAACTATGTTCACATGATGATTCTTCCTCACTTGACAGTTTTTTTTCTCAAAACGTGATTTAAATTTTCGGTTACTATGGGCTAGGGTTCGTTCTTCACTAGGTTACCACTAAGGGGGAAATCATGATGAAAATGATCGCACGACACCAATTTCAACTAATCAGGGATGTTACTGATTCAAAGTTATTGAAAGGGAAAGTGGCATTTTTACGCCTTTAGTTGAGACTAATGGTCTCAATTCGAGACAGATGGTTCCAATTTAAGACCGATGCCAGTCTCTATGTGTGTTTCGTATCTGTGTGTGTGTCTCGTCTCTTTGTGTGTGTCGTCTCTATGTGTGTTTGTTATTTCTGTGTGTGGGTCTCGTCTCTCTGTTTGTGTTGTCTCTGTGTGTGTATCGTCTCTGTGTGTGTGTCGTCTCTATGGGTGTCTCGTATGTGTGTGTGTGTCTTCTCTGTGTGTGTGTCGTCTCTGTGTGTGTGTGTGTGTGACGTCTCTGTGCGTGTGTCTTCTCTCTGTGTGTCTGTCGTCTCTGTATGTGTGTGTCGTCTCTGTGCGTGTGTCGTCGCTATGTGTGTGTATGTGTCGTCTGTGTGTGTGTGTCGTCTCTGTGCGTGTGTCGTCGCTATGTGTGTTTCGTCTCTTTGTGTGTTGTCTCTGTGTGTGTGTATCGTCTCTGTGCGTGTGTCGTCTCTATGTGTGTTTCGTCTCTGTTTGTATGTCATCTGTGTGTGTGTGTCGTCTCTCTGTGTGTGTTGTCGTCTCTGTGTGTGTGTGTCGTCTCTGTGCATGTGTCGTCGTTATGTGTGTGTTGTCTCTGTGTGTTTCGTCTCTGTGTGTGTGTGTGTTGTCTCTGTGTGCGTGTTGTCTCTGTGCTTGTTGTCTTTGTGTGTGTGTCGTCTCTGTGCGTGTATCGTCTCTATGTGTGTTGAGTATCTGTGTGTGTCGTCTCTTTGTGTGTGTCGTCTCTATGTGTGTTTGTCGTTTCTGTGTGTGTGTCTCGTCTCTCTGTGTGTGTGTTGTCTCTGTGTTTGTGTATCATCTCTGTGCGTGTGTCGTCTCTATGTGTTTCTCGTCTCTGTGTGTGTGTCATCTCTGTGTGTGTGTGTCGTCTCTGTGCGTGTGTCTTCTCTCTGTGTGTTGTCGTCTCTGTGCGTGTTTCTTCTCTCTGGGTGGTATCGTGGCTGTGTGTGTGTCGTCTCTGTGCGTGTGTCGTCTCTTTGTGTGTGTATAGTGTCTGTGTGTGTTGTCTCTGTGTGCGTGTCGTCTCTGTGCGTGTGTCTTCTCTCTCTGTGTTGTCGTCTCTGTGTGTGTGTCGTCTCTGTGCTTGTGTCGTCGCTATGTGTGTGTCGTCTCTGTGTGTATGCGTGTGTGTGTTGTCTCTGTGTGCGTGTTGTCACTGTGCTTGTTGTCTTTGTTTGTGTGTCGTCTCTGTGCATGTATCGTCTCTATACGTGTTTCGGCTCTGTGCGTGTGGCTTCTGTGTGTGTGTGCCGTCTCTGTGGGGGTGTTGTCTCTGTGTTTGTTTTCTTTGTGTGTGTGTGTGTGTCGTCTCGATGTGGGTGTGTCGTCTCTTTGTTCGTGTCTTCTCTGTATGTTTGTCGTCTCTATATGTGTGTCGCCTCTGTGTATGTGTTGTCTCTGTGTGCGTGTTGTCTCTGTTCTTGTTGTCTTTGTGTGTGTGTCGTCTCTCTGCGTGTCTCGTCTCTATGGGTGTTTCATATCTGTGTGTGTGTCGTGTATGTGCGTGTGTCGTCTCTGTGCATGTGGTGTCTCTGTGTCTGTTGTCTTTGTATGTGTGTGTATGGACTCTCTGTGTGTTTGTCTTCTATGTTTTTGTGTCTTCTCTGTCTGTTTGTCGTCTCTATGTGTGTGTCGCCTCTGTGTATATGTCGTCTCTGTGTGCGTGTTGTCTCTGTGATTGTTGTCTTTGTGTGTGTGTCGTCTCTCTGCGTGTATCGTCTCTATGCGTGTTTCATATCTCTGTGTGTGTGTCGTCTCTGTGCGTGTGTCGTCTCTGTGCGGGTGTTGTCTCTGTGTTTGTTGTCTTTGTGTGTGTGTGTGTCGTCTCTATGTGGATGTGTCGTCTCTGTTTTTGTGTCTTCTCTGTATGTTTGTCGTCTCGATGTGTGTGTCGCCTCTGTGTATGTGTCGTCTCTGTGTGTGTTTCGTCTCTGTGTGTGTGTGTGTGTGTCGTCTCTTTGTCTGTGTTGTCTCTATGTGTGTGTTGTATGTGTCTGTGTGTGTGTAGTTTCTGTGTGTTTGTACTCTCTGTATGTCAGTAGTCTCTGTTTGTGTGTCGTTTATCTGTTTTTATCCACCATTTGTGTTAGTCGGTTATGTTTGTTTGTCGTCTTTGTGCCTGTGTCGTCTCTTTGTGTGTTTCGTATCTGTGTGTGTGTCGTCTCTGTGTGTGTGTTGTCTCTGTGTGTTTGTCGTCTCTGTGTGTTTGTGTGTAGTATCTGTTTGTGTGTCGTCTCTGTGTGTTTGTCGTGTATGTGAGTGTGTCGTCTCTCTGTGTTAGTCTTCACTTTTAGTGTGTCGTCTCTGTGTGTGTGTCGTCTCTGTGTGTGTGTCGTCTCTGCGTGTGTGTCGTCTGTGTGTGTGTGTCGTCTCTGTGTGTATGTCGTCTCTCTCTGTGTGTGTGTTGTCTCTATGCGTGTGTCGTCTCTATATGTGTTTCGTGTCTGTGTGTGTGTGTCATCTCTTTGTGGGTGTAGGCTCTATGTGTGTTTGTCGTCTCTGTGTGTGTGTGTAGTCTGTCTGTGTGTGTTATCTCTGTGTGTGTATCGTCTCTGTGCGTGTGTCATCTCTATGTGTGTTTAGTCTCTGTGTGTGTGTGTGTCATCTCTGTGTGTGTGTCGTCTGTTTGTGTGTTTGTCGTTTCTGTGTGTGTGTCTCGTCTCTCTGTGTGTGTTGTCTCTGTGTGTATCGTCTCTGTGCGTGTGTCGTCTCTATGTGTGTTTAGTCT
This sequence comes from Artemia sp. Qi Xiang Cuo, assembly GCF_049724085.1. Taxonomy (NCBI): domain Eukaryota; kingdom Metazoa; phylum Arthropoda; class Branchiopoda; order Anostraca; family Artemiidae; genus Artemia; species Artemia sp. Qi Xiang Cuo. The sequence goes on along the minus strand of NC_142795.1, from coordinate 59,047,039 downwards.
CTGTGCGTGTCTGTGTCATCTCTGTGTGTGTGTGGTCTCTGTGTGTGTTTGTGTGTGTCGTTTCTATGTGTGTGTCTTCTCTCTCTGTGTTGTCGTCTCTGTGTGTGTGTATCGTCTCTGTGCGTGTGTCGTCGCTATGTGTGTGTATCGTCTCTGTGTGTGTGGCGTCTCTATTTGTGTGTTGTCTCTCTGCTTTTTGTGTGTGTGTGCGTTTCGTCTCTGTGAGTGTTTAATATTTCTGTGTCTTTCATATCTGTGTGAGTGTCTTCTATGTACGTGTCTCATCTCTGTGAGGGTGGTTTCTCTGTGCGATTTGTGTTTGTGTGTGTGTCGTCTCTATGTTTGTGTCATCTCTCCATGTGATTGTCGTCTCTCTCAGTGTGTCTTCTCTCTGTGTAGGTTTCGTCTGTGTGTGTGTGTCGTCTCTGTGCGTGTGCCATCGTCTCTGTGTGCGTGCCGTAATTCTGTGTATTGTCTTTGTGTGTTTGTCGTCTCTGAGCGTTTGTCGTCTCTATGTGTAAGTCGTCTCTGTGTGTATGTCGTGTCTGGGTGTGTTTTGTCAATATGTGTGTGTGTGTCGTCTCTGTGCGTGTGTCTTCTCTCTCTGTGTGTGTCGTCTCTGTGTGTATCGTCTCTTTGTGTGTCGTCTCTGTGCGTGTGTCTTTTGTATCTGTGTGTGTGTCGTCTCTGTGCGTGTGTCGTGTCTGAGCGTGTGTCGTCTCTATGTGTAAGTCGTCATTTTTTGTGTGTCGTCTCTGTGTGTTTGTCGTCGCTATGTGTGTGGGTCACGGTTGAAGTTGTTTTCACGTAAAAATACCCTTCCCCTTTGCAATGGAAAATTTTACAGGAATAGTTTTATTTTTCGATCCAAAAAAGGACTTAAGTTTCACATTTGAACCAGAGAATTGTATTTTCCATAATTTTCTTACAAAAAACTAGAGTTTACGGTCAAAAACCCTAATTAAATCAGATTTTACGGAAATAGTTTTACTTTTCGATCCATAAATGGGCTTAAGTTTCACATTTGAACCAGAGAATTGCATTTTCCAAAATTTTCTTACAAAAAAACTAGAGTTTACGGTCAAAAACCCTTATTAGCTCAGATTTTACGGAAATAGTTTTATTTTTCGATCCAAAAATGGACTTAAGTTTCACATTTGAACCAGAGAATTATATTCTCCATAATTTTCCTACAAAAAACTAGAGTTTATGTTCAAAAACCCTTATTAGCTCAGATTTTACGGAAATAGTTTTATTTTTCGATCCAAAAATGGACTTAAGTTTCACATTTGAACCAGAGAATTTTATTTTCCATAATTTTCTTACAAAAAACTAGAGTTTAAGGTAAAAAACCCTTATTAACTCGGATTTTACAGAAATAGTTTACTTTTCGATCCAAAAATGGACTTAAGTTTCACATTTGAAAGCTACGATCGTAATGAATGATACTTGTTATCAGAAAAAATGTCAATTGCCAAAAAATAAAAGAAAAAAAATCAAAAAAATGGGGGGAGGGGGCCAAAAAGTTGGAGGGGAGGGGGCAAACTTCGAGTTTGGGAATAGGGGACCTTTGGGGGGTTGATGTCTCTGCTGGTTAGGGTCATTGGTGCTTATGATCCTTGATTGTTCGTACTCACATACACCTTACTACTGGATTTGCAAGGATTTCTAAGGTTATTTCTGAATTTCTTTATTAAAATTATTTTCTTGCCATCTACATCTCTCTTAGTATCAACTTTTTAGTATACTATAACGTTGGACCCTAATTTAAACTGACAACACTGTTCAAACACAACTTGTGTATTATACAGAACACATCGGAGAGGTAAAGCTAGGTCAACTCACAATGTCATTCTATCATCATTAACCATTTTCATAGATTGATGTTGTCTCAAATTTATAACAAATTGCCTGAGTTCACAACCCCGAGGGGTTACCTTAACTGATAATCAGTTTAACCCTTTTTTTCTTTTTTTCACGTTCATACAATTCAATTTGCAAATCCCTTACCCCTTTTTGCAAATGTCAATGAAAAAATTCTGATTGTAGCATCCAATTTTTTAATAGCAAACTACTCTCGAGTTACACTCCAATCCGCAAACCCCTTACCGCTTTTTGCAAATGTCAATCAAACAATTCTCATTGTGGCATCGAATTTTTTAATGACAAACTACTCTTGAGTTACAGTCCAATTCGCAAATCCCTGATCCCTTTTTGCAAATGTCAATCAAAGAATTCTGATTGTAGCAGCCAATTTTTTTATAGCAAACTACTCTCGAGTTACAATCCAATTCGCAAATCCCTTACCCCTTTTTGCAAATGTCAATCAAACAATTCTGATTGTAGCATCCAATTTTTTAATAAAAAACTACTCTCGAGTTAAGGCAATCTTCCAAAAAATCAGAAAAACCAGTAGCTTTTTTGCAAATTCCACGTGATACGTTAGTGTCTCAGGTGTAAGTTTCTATAGTTTCAAAACAGCCTTGGCCACTTTGTAGGTTTGCCAACTCTTTTAAAATGTGCATGTCAAACTGTAGTGTCTTAGGCGTGGGTTTTCTTGTCCCTTTCCTTGTCTCTTTCAAAGTACAAGATAAGTTACTGCCAGCTTTTTAAAATGTGCACGTGAAACTGTACTGTTTATTCATGTATATGCTAGAGATAAGACAAATTACGCAAGCACCTGTCAAATCTGCACTCGTCAAATCTTTGCACTGTATATTCTTGCACCCGTCAATGCACTCGTCAAAGTACTAGATAGGTTACTACTATCAAGTACTTCACGGTAATGAACTGTAAGTACGGAGCGACCCAGCTCAATAGTAACCGAAACTCCAAAAACGGAATTTTGATATCGATTGATATATAAAATCTATTGGTTAATTATGCTGATTCCAAATATATAAGTTTCATTAAGTTTAGTCTTACCCCCCAAAAGCTACAAGCCTGAGAAAATTTGTCTGATTGTCAAACAAAGGGAGAAAGACCCCCTTGACGTCACAGAATTTTAATGAAAATTACACCATCAGATTCAGCATATCAAAGAACTCTACTGTAGAGGTTTCAAGTTCCTATCTACAAAAATGTGGAATTTTGTAATTTTTGCCAGAAGAAAGATCACGGATGCGTGTTTATTTTTTTTCCCCATGGGTGATCGTATAGACCCAGTGGGCCGAGACCATCGAGAGAGGGCTCATTCTATTGGAAATGAAAGGTTCTAGTGCCCTTTTTAAGTGACCAAAATAATTGGAGGGTATCTAGGCCCCCTCCTACTCCACTTTTTCCCGAAATCGTCCGATTAGAATTTTGAGATAGCTTTTTTCTTCAGCATAGTGGAAAGGCCAAATAGCTATGTCTTTATAGAAAAAATGACCCCCTATAGCCCCTAGGGAAAGGTTTTTAACTTATAAAATTTACCAATCGTTTTATTTTTACATTTTTCGGATGGGGAGGGGAAGAAGAATTTTCTGCTGGGAGGATTTTACATGGAGAGAATATTCCAAGGAGAGGAAACTTTCCAGGGGGTGAACTTTTCAGGGGAAATTTTACACTTGGTGAATTTTCCAGAATTCCTATTCGAAATTTCTTTATATGTCTTGCTTTTTCTTTACCGATTCAATTTTAGGCGTGGAGATGTTAAGGGTAATTGTCCGGGGTAAATTTTCGCCAGAAATGAATTGCCCAGTGGATATTTCTGTGGGGAGGGGGATTTTTCCGTGGAGGTGGAGCCAGGTATCCTGGCCTTATTAAAAAATGATCAGAAATTAAATTAAAAACATGTTTTTACTACAGAAAGTAAGGAGCAACAGTTCACCCCCAGGAGGTGAACTTTTCAGGGGAAATTTTACACTTGGTGAATTTGCCAGAATTCCTATAAGAAATTTCTTTATATATCTTGCTTTTTCTTTACCGATTCAATTTTAGGCGTGGAGATGTTAAGGGTAATTGTCAGTAGTAAGGCAATAGGCACCACAGAACTAACATGCATAATATGCCTTACAGCGGGCAGTCATCTATTACTACAGACGGTACATGCCTTAGCAGACTGGTTTATGAGGCAACACCCATTCTTTAGGAACCAATCAGAGATGTTTTTACTAACGGGACTCCATATACAGTAACTTGATTAGTATAGTAATTGGATTCAATATAAGGAGTGATTTTCATTATTTTTCATATTAGTAAGAGAATTTAATTCAGAGAGAGAATAGTTTATTATTATTTGAGAGGATATTAGCACAGAAAATGAGTGGTACGTTTACACTATTGTAGCTTGATGGTGGTGCAGGTAGTAGCAATGATACAAAGGTGAGAGTACCAAATGTGGCAGTGGAAATTACACGAGGATGTAGACTAAGCCTTGAATGGGACGATATGTATGCAAGATACGTGATATCATTGAACAAATTTAAATTGGAGGAGCAATTATGCTTTGCATTGAAACTGAACATTGTGCATATAAATAGACTTCAAGCTGCATTAGATACACTAGTGAAATAAATCGAGGAAAATAAACTGAATCAGTGATTATTATTGTTGTAATTATATTCAATAAAATTGTTTCTAAATCTAAGATATTTTTCTATAGTAGGTTAGCGTATATTTTTAAAGTAGAAGAAAAGAATCATGGTTAGTCTGAAGCTGGCTGTGAGAGTGTTAGGACTCTAAAAAGTGGATAGATTTGAGAGAGAGAAAATCATAGGGAATCTTGTGTTTATGGAAAAACGTTTGTTTATAGATGATAATTTTCTGGAGTTATCTGTTCAAAGGAAGATATTTTTTCAGGGAATGCTTGTCGATATAATGAAAACTGATTCTCCGTCATTACTATTGCATGAAGCTTTTACGTCGTGGTCCAAAGGCATTTATACAATTTATTGACATATTAACTACGACAAGACAAAATGATGTAGTGGATTTACTTTTAAACACACACATTAGCTTAGAAATTTAAGACTATGATTTTTTCACGAGAAAGATGTTCAAAGAGGATTTACTCCTCTCTCTCTCTCACTCAATTTGTTGATCATAGCTCAGTTTCATTTTGGCGGTGAGAGTGTCAACAAATGAAAAAATGTTCTATGCATGTCCGCTATGCATGTATTCACTGTGCAATTGGTCATCAGGTGAGACTTGTAAAATGATTGATGAGTTTGATGAAAAGAGCAGATTAAGACAGCCGTGTAAATTGTATAGAGGATTTGCGGTACAAATTAATGGTTGTACGTACTGTTTTGAAGAGGTGTGTGACTCTCATCCTAGAGGACACCTATGTTCTAATTGCCACTATGATAATTGTAATCAGTGGGAGAATACATATCCTAGTATGATTGGAAAGAGTCCTAAACGTGATATTAGTTTATTGCTAAGAGATTGGTATCTTCGTGGCTTCAGATTGTTTTGGAGGAGGAGAAGCCAGGTCTAAGATTCGACCGTGGGAACAACAAAACAATTTGGTTTCTACATCATCGTTGTGAAGACAATGGCTACTTGCTATGATTATAAGCCTACTGATTTTATTTGGCTGTTACAGAATGTGATTCACCACTTGAGGACACTGTATGTGACATTACTTCAAATAAGCAAATTGAAACATGTGAATTTTACAAAATGAATGAAAATAGTATCATTGACTATACAAAGAGATATGATAAGAGTGAAGTTACATCATACTGTAGAAAATGTGACCCTGAAATTGCAGCACATCAGGATCTGTATACAGTGAATTCAGATGATCTAACCGCATTAGTTGTTCTCGACAAATACCTATACGTGCTAGAAGAGGCAATCTAAAGAGAAGAAAAGTCGTTTTTTATCATGTATATCCATTATTTTTATTAATAAACAATTTTACATACATTTTTAGAACATTTTATTAGTAGGGCACTAAAATAAATATCAAACGCACTTGAAAGTATATTTTCCACTAGAAAGTCGTTCAGTCGAGGAAAGTCAACGTAAATGCTGAGAAATTGCTTGTAGTTGTAACCACGACATCTAAACATGAAAAGAGTAGTGCATGAAAGCCACATGTCTTAGTCATTAAATCCTGTACTCTCTTCTGATTTTGAATAATAGTTTTCCCACTGCTCTCAATAAAGTTTTTGATGTGTTGAGTATAGAATTTATATGATAGGCCAAGAGGATCAAAAAATACGATATTCTTCACAGTTTGAAATATGCATGGCCAATGTCCTGTCTTCAAAGTCGATGGACTGCTATTAACAATGATTAGGGTATTGTTAACACTTGGAATTTTTTCAATGAAGTCCGATGGTATGCAATAGGACTTGTACTGAGGCATGTATAAATCCATATTAAATACGCTGATTATTTGGTTTGTGTTCATGGTGCAAGGTCTAGTAGAACACTACCATCGGGTGTGATTTCCCAATAGGTTTCAAATTGACTCAATGATATCAATGTGATACTTTCATTCAAAACATCGACAAATATGCACTCTAGATGTACATTCCCTGTTCGTACTTTGTTCATATCTTGAGTGCCAGACAGATCCAAAACAATTACACCAGGATTTTTTGAAAATATTGAATCGGTTATTCAATTTTCAAATAGTTGTGAATCATGATCTAGGGATTGCATGGTCAATTCATACAGAGTTTTGTAGGATTTTTTATCAAATGATAGAGTGTACAGTGGAATTCCATTCACTTTGCACACAAGGCTAGATAGACCCAAACAATTAAAACCATGGGGGGATGCAGTCCAGGATCCAACAGCACTGGCACTCTTCAGAAAGGCCAAAGCGAGTTTTGATGGGATTTCGCCATTGATAAATGATGAATCGGAATAAGTGTGAGAGCCAGTGGCAATGTGATGTTGATTGGTGATCGTATGGGGGTCAAGAAGTTTAATATTGTTACCATTGGCTCTTAGCTTTTCCACTTCCAATGCAACAGAGCTCATAACCTGTTGTTTTCGAACATAAAGAATTGCATGGGGTGCTGCAGCAAGTGTTTTTCTCAAAATATAATTCGATGGAGCTAGTTGTAACTTTATGTCAATCTTGACATTGGCGGTAACCATTGGGATATATTGAATATCTCATGATTTAAATTTACAACTAGATGATACTCCTTGGCCAATACAGCAGTTAACTCACCGCTAGTATCCGCACCTGATTGGTATTCATAGCCCAATGACTGTCCTCTCAACTCCTTATATGCCTTTAGAGTCATCATCATAAATTGTATATAACTTGCAAAGTTGGATAAATTATTGCTAGGGCTCACCAATGTTTCCATCAATGGATACATTAATTTGCTTGAACAAGTTGTGTAGGATACAGTTTTCACAGGACAGACCATCGGCAGCACCGGGAGTTGTATTTTCTGACTTGTTTTTTCACCGCAATATTTAAATCAATAAATGTTGATGACAAATCAATGAAATCGTCTTCATTGGAAAATATCTGAAAGTGTATATTTTCCGAGAGGGGCTGTTGAGGATGAAATTGTTCATAGTAGCCATACTTGACATTGACATCAACATTTTCAGCATTGAATAGATTCAATGAGGAGCTGATTGATGGATGCGATTCTTTGTGGGGGATATTGGTCATCTTAAGAGAAGAAATTCTTCTTAGATCTAACAATCTTTTTCTTCTTCTTCTTATTGGGCTTCTTCCTTTTTTCCCTTAAAGTCGTTGTTGATGTCTTTCGCTTCCCACCTGGGTAGAGACTGATGAGTGAATGATAACCAAGAATCGTTTTTAATCCCTTTCCATTTTGCAGAAGATGTAATATTTTCTTTAACACTCTCGTTGAAATTTTTACCCTACCCCGAGTCCTGTAGTGTTGAGGCAGCAAAATTTGATGCAGCAGGTACAAGATATTTTCTGGCAAAAGGCAAGACCATAGCCCAGCATTGTAGTACGCCCTTTGTAAAAGTCCAATCCATGATCTATTTCACGAGGACTCAGAGCACCAACATAGCAGTCAATATCAGGAATGACAAATGGAATTCTTCTATTGTTCATCTTAGGCAGTAACGATGGGTCGAAAATAACATGTAAATAAGCCAAACCTTTTGATATTGCTAGAGGATCACCCAATTCACATCTTAGTGTTAACTGACAGAGTTCCAAATATGAAGTATTTACAGGAGCATACTGAAGATGCTTTATATTATAGTGATGAACAAGTTCATGGGTTATTTTTCTTTCAAGAACACATAGGAGGGGGACATTTGAATTACCAACTCTCGGTGTTTCCACAAAGGACGCATAAAGAAATATACAAGAGTCCGAGGCGAAGCCAGGTGGGTAGTCTGCAAAAATAATGTGATTCATCCCCCTAACACTCCCAGCGCTTCTACCATTAATTGTATTGTGTTTAAAGCCAAAAGCTTCTCATACAATATCATTGGAAATTACCTTTTGAATAGAAGTTAGTGAACTAACATAGATTTCGTCATCATTTATTGAACCTCTAAATTAAATGGCTCCTTTTTTACGATCGGAAATTCTTTTATTAGTAGCTCGACGCAAATCACTTACACAAGTGAGCTTCTCATTTGACAATACAATATATAGATATTCTAATCAATTTACCTTTTCAATTTTATTTCGATTGCTAACGAGTGGCAAATCATCATGTTGATCGCTAACGAGTGGCCAATCGTAGGGTCTAATTCTTATATCATATATGGGATCCTTTCTTAGGATATCATATGTATTTTGAGAATACAACCGACAAGAGCCACTTCATACGGACCATTGAATTTGAGGGTGGGAGAGAGTTTCGTCCAAAAATCACTTGTTTTATTCAAATCACTTTAGAGAGTGTCGGAGATGTTGGACACAAATGTTACATAGACATGATTGGGAATTTTTCATGTCTTCAACACCAATCCAAGAATAAAAATCAGAGTTGTGTTAGAGCCAACGAACAAGTAACTGTTTCTTACCCCTGTGAGTATGGCTCTTTAATATGTTTTCAATTTTATGGATTTCACTACTATTTCTATCTTTTTGTAGTTCATAGTCATAAAAGCCACCGATAATTTCTTCATCTTTGGCGTCTCGTAGACGATAAGTTATGGGTTTGGTGTCTAGGATTTTTGCCACTTTAAAAAGTTCAGTGGATCACAAGTAATTACCCTTTTTAAAAACATTAGTTGTTCTATTAATTCGAAAAGCATCACCAACATTGACTTTTTTCACAATCGTTTCATTGGAATATTGTTTAAGAAAATTATCAAATGTATATTGATCAGAATGGTGAACTTCTGTTGGGATTGAGTTGGACAATGATCTATGGGGTCGTTGCTTATAAATAAAAAATATTTTTTATAAATCATTAATAAAATCAGGTGTATTTTTCAATGTACAATATCTTGAAATTAAAAGTCGAATAGTTCTTATCAATCGTTTGGCCAATGAAGCCTTCATAGGAATATGACAATGATAGAGCATTGTATTACATTTCATTAGTACTTTTTCGACATGTAGATTTACAAATTCACTACCAAGATCCGTTTGAATTTTTTTATCCGAATCCTGTTCAAGAACACTTTCTATAGCCTGAGCAACTTCAACACCTCTCTTTGTCCGCAATAGAATTGCATACGCATAGCGACTAAAAACACTGATTGCAAGTAGAATGTACTTGTACGGTTTATTGTGACGTCTTTGAATCTCATCTAGAGTTAAGAGAACTGCTTGCATTATATGCTGTCGGAAAAAGGCTTTAGTTTTTCGATAATGATTAGCACGAAGCCTGTGATTTCTATGCAGAGTGTAACTTGTTTCATTTTTTAGATAGTCTTCTACACTTTTAATGCGAACACCAGTGACTTTGAAAAGAGTGGTGGGGGAGCTTAAAGTTCCAACTTCACCAATATTTTCATAAACACGTTTCAGAACTTCAACCATTTTGAACGTAAACATGTAGTGTAACGTCCACTACCCGTTTGTGCACTAGTGTGGGATGGGGGTGGTGGTGACGCTGAGTTGATATCAATATATCTTCACTTTTTCTAGCTATCAGCGGTGTGCTCCTGCTCAGCGTCAAATCAATGTTTCCACTAGGTGTGCTAGTATTTTCCAAGATTGATTTAAAATCTTCTTCTACTTCTTCTTCATGTTTTAATTTTGATGGTGATGATGATGGACTATGTTCATTTATTTTTTTTTAGGATTTGCCTATTGCTAATAAGGCTTTTGGGGAAGTTTAATGTATCTAGAAAGTTGTATAGATGAGTGTCAAATGATAAAAGTCCTTTGTGATTTGTAACCATATCAGATTAAATCAAGTATATTATAGCTCTTCCCTTGAATTATATTTCGTTTCCCATTTCTATCAACCTGAATATGATCTTGACCACTTTCTATGAGATATGTTATGAGTCGTTTACGTTGTTAACGATATTAGTGTGGCATTAGATTTACAAATCCCCATACTATTTAATATAAGTACTCCGTCTGTAATTGTGTTGCAGCAGCAGCAGAAGAAGAATCCTGAAGAGATGTTTCTTTTTTGTGATCAATGACACTCACTATTGACTGGTTTTGTACGATAGGGCTTATGTTTGTCCACTCGCCGAAGTGTATCTTGAAGTAAAAGTAGTTTTTTTTATCATCGTCTATATTCTGATAATTAATGAATTAATTCAGATTGTCCTCCAAGAGTCGTACGGGTGAAAGAGCGAGTACTATTGGAGTTAATTTGTAGAGGTTCGCTACTAGAGAAAACTGTTTAAAAGTCCTGCAATTATTGGTAGTAAAAGTGTAAAAAAAAACTACCTCCCGCTTGAAGAAGACGTTTCCTTTTCAAATTTTGTCCTTTCTTTTTACAGGCCAATGCACGTACAATGGAACGATGTTGGTTTGTCTGTTGCTTAACAACTTCTGGCAGTTGAACATTGCCCTCGGTTAAATTTAAACAAAGTTATCATATTAGATTAATGAAATCATTGTCAATACCGTGTTTGAGTATAGCTTTCCTAAGTGGGGGTTTTGAAGTGCTTAGAACGGAAAATAAATGTCTGTTTTCATGTAGTTTCTTCAGTGTCATGATGGCAACTAATTGCCTTTTTTACTGTTCGCAGGGAGATATAGTGTAATTTCATTGTCAAAAATATCTGTGACTAAACGTAAATCCTCGGGTATATTTTGATTAAGATCCAATAGAATGTAGCCGTAGGGTTTATTAGTTGCCTGATTGTACGCTGAAAGCAGAAATTTGGGAGCACCGGGGTATATTTGTTTATTGAGAGTTATTAGCGAACTAGAATCATGAACAACTCTGTAGATGATATAGTTGGTACAGTTCAAGGCAAGTGTTCGCATACATTTGCTCTGATGAAAGAGATTGTGTAGAACTAGAGTAACGGAAATCTGTTCATGAAGTGAGCGAACAGTCATAAGTTGTAGAATTTCCTGGGACCATTGTTCAATATATTCAGCTAAATTGTCAGTAATTAGCCAAGAGTTTGGTTCCATAATATCGTAAACATTAACTTCCTGTGAGAGTTTTATCTGGACTGATGTAGCGATAACTTCTCTTTTATGTTTTGACTCCTGTCGAATACTGTAGTAATGGTAGATTTTTTTCAGCTTTTCCTTAAACATTTTATCACAATTTTCCTGGCGTTATTAAAAACAACGATCAGAAATTAAATAAAAAAAACATGTTTTTTCAACTGAAAGTAAGGAGCAACATTAAAACTTAAAACGAACAGAAATTATTACGTATATGAGGGGAGTATCCCCTCCTCAACCCCTTGTTCTTTACGCTAAAGTTTAAATTGCGTGCCAATTCTTTACAAACAACTCCTGAAACGCCAGGGTCGTTTAATTAGAAAAATAAATAACTTTTTAAAGTGCCGAAAAACAGTAGCATGAAGAGAAAGGTATTGAGGAGGGGGGGGGTAAACCCCCTCATATACGTAAAAAATTCTGTTCGATTTAAGTTTTAATGTTGCTCCTTACTTTCAGTCGAAAAAAACTTCTTTTTAATTTAATGAAGCTTAGAGACAACCATTTTTCTAAAGGCAATGAATAAAGAATGTCAATTAAAGTAAAAGTATATAAAAATCGAAAAAGTAATTAATTAAAAAAAAATACAAAAAACAATAGTCTAATAGATATAAACTCCAAGCATTCAGTTCTGTTGAGCAATGCCGAAGCGTTGGACGAATACATTTTTTCCATGGATTTCCATATTCTGCCTTTTTTCTTTTGGTTTCCTTATAATTACTTTATGGTCCCAAATTTCCAGGGGGCATGACCCCCCTGCCCCCCCCCCCTGCCTGCGCCCATGTTCAGGCCGTTAGAAAGAAAAAAACCTTTTTGTTCTATTTTAGATGGGGTAATATGGATATTAGGATCAATCCCATCTTGCATCCCTTGGTTCTATGACTATCTACCTTGGTTCTTCCCTAGGAATGATTTATGGACGGATAGATGATAGACTTATCTATCAACAACTGGAAATGACATCATATTTCTACAATCCTAAAAAGGGCTTTTTCTTTTATTTTTGGTCTTCAATTGCGTTCAAAGGGCTCACAGAACTGATAGACTATCTAAATTACCTTTATTATTTCTTACTATCAGCCTTTGGTCTGCCCTAAGATGATAAACTATCATCAAGAACTGAAAATAGCCATAAAATCCTGTAAAAGTTATGTCAGCTTTCCGTCACACGGAGACTATCTAGTTCTCAAGCCTTTCACCACAAAATGGTTAAAAAGATTTTTAGGTTAAATCTTTCGGATTCCTCTAGTATAGTTCTGAAATTTTTTCGAATTAGCAAGAAAACATGCACTCTTCTATATTAAAAATGAACCGCACACTAAGAATTAACTTCTAAGATTGGTATAGCGCGTCGATTTCCTTGGTATTCTAGAAGTAACAATTTTTCTAGGGAAGATTTTCAAGGTTTTCAGAACCTAAGCAAAATTTCCGTATCTAATATAAAGTTTCTTGAAATTATACCGTATAAAATGACTTCGAAAGAAAGAAGTTTCTATTATTTATTCTTAATGTTCCCGGTACCACAAAATGCAATAATACGAGGGGAATTCCAAAATTCCAAAAATACATAGAATTTTCGTCAACAAGGTAGTGACAACTGTTTTCTATGACCGTGAAGGAGTTTTACTTGTGGACTTTTTATAAGGTTAAAGGGATCTCTGGATTTCCGTAAAAACAATCTAAAAGGATGGAAGCATCACCAGGATAAGTGATTTGACATTGAAGGAGGTTGTGTTGAAAAATTTATTGTAATAATGAATGTTGTAAACCCATTGTATGTAGAAAGATCCATTGTAATAGAAAAATCAATAAACTACAACAAAATTCTGCTTATTTTTTATGCCTTTTACTCTCAGAAATATGAACCATATTTATAAGGAACTAGCTGAGTATCCTGCAAAACATCAAGTTTAGAACAAAAAGTTTATTATCCATACTTTAGAAAACACTACTTGTTTAGGCACTGAGAACAGGAATGTAGGATGGAACTAGATAAGCATTCCAACATTAGAACCGACAGTGGTGTGAGTGTAATGATTTAAATAAGTTTAATGCCATGTAAAGCAGGCAAGAAGACATGCACTCTTCTATATAAAAATGAACTATACACTATGAAATAATTTCTAAGATTTTTATCGCGCATTGGATTCCTAGGTATTCTAGAAGTAACTTTTTTTCTAAAGAAAATTTTCAGAATTTTTGTATCTCTAACTTGTTTCGCTAAACATCCCCTCCTTCCTGCTAAACACCAAAAAACTTTGGACATATAGGTGTGGAATAGCACATTGAAAAAAAAACAAAAAAACTCTGAATAGCCTATTGAATAAACAAAAAAGGTTAGAATATAACCTGACAACTAAAGAAATATCACAGAAAAAAAAAAAACACAAACAGGTTTTTAGTGCTATGATTTCTCTATGATACATTACAAATAGTTATATCCTGTCTATTAAATAATAAAAACAAGTAAATAATTTGAATAAGTAAATATAACAATAAATAATCCTTCTATTAATGTGAAACTTTGAGTGGTTCCAGAACCAAGTGTCTACACTTCTCCAACCCTAAGTGGTTAGGGGTTGGGGTGTGGGTGTGTGGGTTTAGTGATCTACTAGGCAGTGCGTCATTTCATTCTGAGTTGGGGGGAGGGGGGTCTAGGAAGTCTCTCTGGGTCCCCTAAAGTGGCCAGATCATAGATGTTTTCTTTACAATCACATCACTTCACAATCACAAAAGCAATATTTCTTCACAGTTTTATCGCAACACTGGGAACCGGCGAGGTCTCATTTTTTCAAAAATATCAACCACAGCATTGAAATCCAACGATTTCACAGGAGTCTTTCCACTAAACACCTACATCAGATCACTGAGCTTTTCGTCGTCCATTGTTGATCTTAAATAGGTTTTAATAAGGCTTACTATAGAAAAGAATCTCTCATTACTAGCCGTTCTGATAGGTAAAATAATGAAGATTTGTATAATTTTCGAAACATCGGTATCCGCTATTGACGCTGCCTTCAAACAACCGTGAAGTTCAAACATATCTTTTGGCTTATCAAACAGTTCATGGTAACGAACTGTAAGTAAGGAGTGACTCGGCTCAATAGTAACCGAAACTCTACAAAACAGAATTTTGATACCAATAGATACATAAAAGGAATCAGGTTTTTATGCTGATGTGAAATATATAAGTTTCATCAAGTTTAGTCTTACCCATCACAAGTTACGAACCTGAGAAAATTTGGCTGATTTCAGAAAAAGGGGGAAAGACCCCCTAAAAGCTTTAGAACCTTAATTATGATGGTGAAAATCACACCATCATATTCAGCGTATCAGAGAACCCTACTATAGAGGTTTCAAGCACCTATCTACAAAAATGTGGAATTTTGCATTTTTTGGCAGAAGAAAGATCACGGATGCGTGTTATTTATTTTTTTTCCAGGGGTGATCGTATTGACCCAATGGTCCTAGAATATCGTAGGAAGGCTCATTGGAACAGAAATTAAAAGTTCTAGTGCCCCTTTTAAGTGACCCCCCGAAGTCCCCGGGGGGAGGGATGAAAGTTATGGACTTTACCCAATGTTAACATATAGTATTGATTATTGGGAAGTTTACAGATGTTTTCAGGGGAGATTTATTCTGGTAGGTGGGGGGGGGGGTCGGGGGGTGATATGGGAGGATCTTTCCATGAAGGAAGTTTTCATGGGGGAAGGAACATCTAGCTATTATCTAGCTATTGAAGAGTGAACTCCTATAATCGGATTACTTTTTCAAGTTAGAAGGATTAAATTTGATATTGTTTTGGACTTTGCCATTGCGTAATTTGATGCAAGTGTAGACTTCTACGTGCGGATTATATTATTCTTTATGGCTGTCACTCAAGCAAAATTTGATGAAGGAATGAAACGGATTCAGGGGTGGCGTGATGAAATATTAGCAGAGCAGAGAAGCTTTTCCGTGTCACTAATTTCTTTTCAAGATGAAGCTAGGAACATATCAGCTGAAAATGCGAATGTACAAAAGGACTCCAAAAAGCTTTGAAATGATCTGGAGCAAGAAAAAATATAGAATAAAGATTTGAAGAATAAGTTTTTGGACATCGAAGTAAGAAAAAGAAAGTTGAATTTGATTGTTCATGGTCTGCCTACTGAAAAGCATAATCAATCAGTGACTAGCAACGTAAAGTCTCTTCTTTCTGACAAATTGCAAGTTACCGAGGACATTTTTCTTACCAAGCCTTATTACCTTGCGAGAAATAGCAGTTCAAACATCACTAGTAGGAAAACTAGTGTTTGATTGGCCCCTGTTTTTATATCGCTAGACACAGATCATAGCATTCAGGCGATTCTCAGTGAGGTGAATAAGTTGAATGGTAGTGGAATTCGCATTTGCAGTGATCTCTCACCAAAGCTACATTTCCTACAGAATAAGCTATTTTCTTAGGGTAAGGACAAGCGTGATTTGGGTTCGGTTCTTCTTAAACGTATTCAACAAAAAGAGAGCAAATTATGGCTCGAGTGTAAAAAGTCTCCGTCTTCATAGTAGGTTAAGATTGACTAGCTACTGTGATTAATAATGACATTCGTTGGGTGAGATTATTTTTATTACTTTATGTAATGTTTCTCTGTTCATTGGATCTATTATTTTTATTTCTTGTGAGGTTTTTTGCCCCTCTGTAGACTTATTATAAGTTTATTTTCTGTCTTTTTTGTGTGTTTCTATTATTTTTATTTCTTGTGAGGTTTTTTGTCCCTCTGTAGCTTATTATAAGTTTATTTTCTGTCTTTTTTTGTGTGTTAAGTAAAGAAAATTATTCTATTCTCCCTGGGTCCACACTTAAACTGATTTTTCTGCAAATATCGCAGCCAAAATTGTATATTCATCAGAACATCAGAACTATACAGTATAGTATAATTCTAGATGGTAGGGTTTTGATATTTTGGAAAGTACTTGAATTACGTAAATGAAACTTTTAGAAATGACATCATGAATCTAAACTATGGCCTGGGAAGATCTTTTGAAGTATCTATCCGTACAATTTCTTGTTCCACGTAGTATTTACCTTTGATGAACAAGGTTTCATAAATTTGTAAGATGTCTAAAACTGGAAAAAATTCTACTACGGCTTAAAATCCGACTCAAATCATTGTGATTTTGTTTCCAAAATCTACAGTAAAGAAAAGTAGATTCAAATCAAAAGTAAGGGCGAAATTCATTCTTGCCAAAGTTAAGACACGTAGAATTGTCTTTTGTCCATTCTGTATTATTTCTTGGTCAAAATCGTTTTTTTTCAATATCCGCTTGTTTAGCCTGTTTCAGAACTTCAGATGGGATCTAAACGTACAGTTTTTCGGAGTAGTTGATGTTGATATTCATAACTTGAATGATAATTTGGAAAATCGGCTACATTTTATCAGAACATCATAAGCAGTTGCATTTGTTACATTTCTAAATCCTCATTACATGAAAACATTGTATTTTTGCGAACTCAGGCCGACGCAGATTCAAAAAAAAAAAAAAAAAAAATGATGAGACTTTCTAGGTTTCACATATTTCATATTACACAAAAGAAATTTAGACTTGATTTCAAACCTCTCTTTCCTATTGACTATTTTATGTTACTAATAGCTTACTATAAGAATTATTTGTCAGTACAATTTAAGCCAAAAGCCCATCTCAACAAGGAAAGATCATAAGGAAAATATCGTTATGTTAGTCGAATTATAATGAAGTTAGGAACTCATTTGAACATGAATTTGAGAAATGTTATGAGGTGTAACCAGGAATCGCAGATTCATAATTAATACTCTTATGATGGATTGTAGCGAAGCATGTCATCATGCACATTTCATTCAAGTTGTCCCTCCCTTGTCGTTACTATGCAATGACAGGAATCATGGGAGTGGAATAAGTCCTTATGAATGACATTATATCTGTAACGACGATAGGACGTTTTTACTGGCCCTATTCTTTTAGGTTTATCTCTGTGAAAGGTAAAACATGCGCATACGTATAAATAAAAGTTCCTCGAGAAGACTAACTTGACGAGGCAATTGAAAAAACTATTAATTAACGAAATAATGTTGACTTGGTAAAGAAGGACGGATTTCATATGTATTGTGTTGTTCATAAGTCTCATCACATAGAACGGATAGCTATAAAAAGTTGGAGGAGTGCTCATTTTATCTCAAGTTTTTTCTTTACTTACTTATTTTTTTAATTTTACTCCTCCTTCTATGTAACCAGGATGCACTTTGTGGTTTTGATTTTGTTCAAAATGCGCTTCAACCTTCAATAGACTTTCACAATTACACCCTTACTCTTCTGGGTTGAATCATTCCCCCGTCTCTCAATGATAAATCCTGTGTCCTGCATAGCTAATTTTTGGCAATCGTACTGTCCGGACTTAAGGACTTTGGACGCTGAGTAGTTGTATATAAGAGTTTTAGACAGTGCTCAGATCAGTAGCTTTATAGGATATTTAAGTTAATGTAATTATATCCGTATTTGGGCCAAAATGGGTTTTCGCGGTCCAAAATAACTGAAAATGGTACTTTGATGTTCGCTTTGCTACTAATTTAGGGCACTGGGGTTTGCAAATTTTCTTCGAATTTTCCTGCTTTTTCCCAATAAATACTAGCTGGATGTGATGATCCCAGTTGAAAAAAGGAAAAAGTAGAGAGTAGTTCCCAACTTCAAAGGGAAATTTATATGGGAAAAGTAATAGATTTTTTTCGTTCTTAACCTTTGTTTTATGATTATCGAATATGTATAGCTCAATGGTATATTTTTGATCAAGATATTGCCTCTTTTTGGAGATATTTCGCTCCATCTTCTAAAATTATGCAAATTCTTTCGTGCTAGTTACCTTTCATAAGTAATTTCAAGCTTAATGAATTTTTAATGGTCGTTTTTTTTTCTTTATCTGACGAATATCAGCGGCGTTTTAAAACTTTCAAGAACACCAGGACTAAAATATTAAATGTTGAAATCCCCTTCCAGGAAGTCTCAGTAAAAGTTTCCCCCAGAAAGCTCTCCTGGAAATGTTACCCTCCGAAAAAAAATATTCTCCCCTTGGAAAATAACATCCAATAACAAATACTATTTATTTGGACAATGTGCAAATTGCGAAACTAAAAGCCCATTCCCTAGGGACTATGGGGGTCATATCATCCCTAAAGGCATAGTAATTGGACCTTTCAGTTATCCTGAATCTCGAATCTCAAAATTTTGATCGGAGGTCCCTTGGGCAAAAACGAGCATTGGAAAGTGGTTTATTGCCCTCCAATCTTTTTGGTCCCTGAAAAAGGACGCTAGAACTTTTGATTTCCGTTCGAATGAGCCCTCTCCCGATCTCCCAGGACCACTGGTTCGATACGATCATCCATGAAAAAAAAAAAAAACCAGCAAACAAATAGTATCTGTGACCTTTCTTCTGGCAAAGATACAAATTTCCACATTTTTGTAGATTGGAGCTTGAAACCTCTACAGTAAGGTTCTCTGATATACTGAATCTGATGGCGTGATTTTCAGTAAGAGGAATTGACTTTCTACGGGTGGCCCCCATTTCTGAGAATCAGGCTAATTTTCCCAGACTCTAGCTTTTGATGGCTTACATTGAACTTGGTGAATTTTATATATTTAGAATCAGCATAAAACTCCAATTCCTTTGACACATCTATTGTTATCATTGAGCTTATTAAGAGTAATTCGGCCTATTTAAGACAGCAATTCCTTGTAGATATTCCATTTTCTGCTTACATGTGCATATACTTGATTATTTTAAGAACACACAGATAAGAACACACTCTATTGTCAAAATGAGTATATGAAATACCATGCTTTCATTCTATCTGGAACCTAACTACCAATGAAAAACAAAAGGAACTTGAAGAGAAAAGTGAAATAGAGAATCTTTATTTACAAAAAAAAAAAAAAAAAAAAAAAATCAGAATTCCACACTACTTTGGTTCTACTTTGAAACTTAAATTTCACGGCTCCAGCGCCTTTTTTACTGCTTTTGGGTCAAAATATTAATATCTAATAGCTATGCAAATGAAAATTGCGGACCAGGTTCGTCACTTTGGAACAAGAAAAACTTCTTGTGTTTACTCTATTCACAAAATGTACGGTACTTATGCATTATACGGTACCCACAAAAGAAGTCAAGTTTGGTTAATGATAATTAAATAAAACGAAATAGGATGAAAATATAAAAGTTTAGAAACAAATTTAGGCTATATATGTGCACATTAGGGGGGTGTGTGTGTAAAGCATAGCATATATTAAATACGTAACCTTCCATTACGTAAATTCCATTTTATTGCAGGTTTGTAACGGAGAAAAGAGCGTGCGCATTTCCTTGCATGGTAGCTCGTATGGAAAATCAAACCACAGTTTGTCTGTCTATCTCCCAAGTGATTAAATACATATCTGGATTTTTTTTCCATTTCGTGAAAAATTAATATTGCACAGCAGTCAGGGAAGTCATAATGCTAGATAATTTGATACAATGCATTTTGAAGAAAGATTTAAAGATGTTCAAACAGCTGTTGCGGAGTATTGCAGCCCCGCAGGTAAATTTTAATTAGTCTTCTTCCTTTTTTATCTCACGACGAATTTAAAAATTGTGTGATTCTAGTTAAAATCATTTGTTCCAATTAAATTCGACATATATTGATAGGTCAGTTTTTGTTGTATCTTTATTTGTAGTATTACAATGAGTCTGGTTGTACAAATCCAACCAAAAAAAAAAAAAAAAAAAAAAAAAAAAAAAAAAAAAAAAAAAAATTCTGGCTTAAAACCTTTGCCTACAAGTGTTTCAAGAGCAGCAACAAGTTTGCTTTGTTTCTTCGCCATAGATTAAACACTGTGTCCGTAAATCGCTGGAAATTTTTAAGTTGGTATATCCCAGAAGAATTTCTCTTAAAGAAAAATGATAACACACTTAAAAATGGCTTCAATATGCGTTGTTTCTGCTTAAAACTTCATTATTCTCTTTTTCGTGACCTCGAGTCAATTTTTGCTAATTTTAAAGTCACGATACTTTCACCCTAATGGATTACTCTATCGGAGTGTGTGAAACGGCGAAGATTAGTTCCTCTAAAGCACAGTTTTGATTAGTTCCTCCATATAAACTGTGCTCTAAAGTTTGCAAAATTTCCATTATTTTTCAAAAAAAAAAAATCAAAAATATTTTTTTTTTCATACCCAATATTGTAAACCAGGAACAAAACAAAAATGTTTTAACTCGAAAAGAAAGCTTTTTGGGCGTCATTTAGGGTTGGACTATTGAATAGAATAAAATTATATCCCCCAGTCAGGTCTTCGAAATTTCTGCCTCTCTTCTAGATTTTTAGAAAATAATTATGGGAGGGTCAATCTGGATGTCCCAAATTTCGATTTTCTATTGGCTTTGTTGCAATCAATGGTCAGGACCTCACTTACAGTACATCATGGAAATACAAAAACTTATGCGGTATGGGAATCGTGAACTGAGATGAATATTTCTTCTTAAGTTACCAAAATTTCCAATTATTTCCAGAAGAGAAAATAAATATTTTTCTCCCTATTAAATAGTTAACGCGAGAAGCAAACAAAACTGTCTGAACTTCAAAAGCAAACTTCTTAGGGATCATTTAAGGTTAGACTCCTGTGGAGCTTCATCTTATCTCTTCTTGCAAATTAATTAAAAAAAAAACGGTACTAGTGCATTCTATCTAACACAGCGCTATAGACTGCCCAAGGAATGCAGACATGGAGACCCGTCAAACGGGTATTTGCTATCTAAATTGATCGCAAAGCGTGGTTTCTCATTGAATTTACAATATTTAAACTGTTGTTGTTTTTTTTTTGGGGGGGGGGGTGTGAGGGGGTTGAGGGGGGGGGGGAAGGTACCTAGGTTAGGCTAGGTTAGCTTAGGTTACTATTTAATACATATATTATGATTTACCTCAACCCCCTAATGTGCAAATATATAGCCCAAATTTGTTTCTAAATTATTATATATTCATCCTATTTTATTTCATTAGCATTAACCACACTTGACTTCTTTCGTGTGTTACGTATAATGCACCAGTACCAAAAAACAAAGTTTTCCGAGGGAAGTAAAGAGCGAAGTTGAAACTTAAAACGAGCAAAAATTATTACTTCACAGCCTATCTAACATATATCAGTAAAACCAATGCAAATAAATCAACTGGTGATATTTCCCTATGTTTGTAGCATTACAGAAAACTAGCGCTTTACTGAAAGCTCAAAAGCCAAGTATAAAAACACAATATTGATTTAGGAGTCAAAAGTAAATATATAGCCTCACGACAGCAAATTACGCTTTTCATATAACGCTTTTCATAGTTCTACAGGAGCTATTATATCAGTAGATTTCAGTACACAATTAAAATTGCCTTAAAATCTTAGGCAGAAAAATAATTTGTTTAAATTCATAAATCAGCCGTAAAAAAATATGGTTGATTTATTAACTAACATTATAACTACTTTTGAACGTAGTCAAAAAGAAGACCGCATCAGCCGTAGGATGACTTCAGGGAGTCTTATCATCTCTCTCTATAAAATTAAAAATGTTAAGTTGTGATAAGTTCTAAAGCGAGTCTGTCGTGACAATTCGGGCTTGTCTACAAAATAATCATGAAATGTCCTTTTCAGATCCAAAATGACAGTCAACCATTGAACCGAGCTCATTGTACAGAAGTGACGCCAAATCCAACGAAAAAAATAAAGAAAACAAAAATTTAAAAATGCTTTACTTTTGTGTTGCTAGAAGTGCCCTTAGAAGGTTTACTTTTACCGCACCAAAACTCTTATACTGTTTTGTGTTTTCAGTAAAGCGATAGTTTTCTGTAATGTTCAAAAACATATGCAAACATCAAGTGTTGATTTATTTTTATCAGTCTTATTGGTATAGGTTAAATAGGCCCTGAAGTAACCATTTTTCTTCACTTTTAATATTAACTTTGCTGCTTCTTCCCTCGTAAAAACTTTGTTTTTTTAATTAATCTATGCTCGTTTTTTATTAAAATTTAATTTAGAAACAACACTGATATGGCCTCTTTTATTTATACGGAATGATTTTGTTCATTTTAAGTTTTAATGTTGGTCCTTAGTTTCAGTTGAAAACTTATTTTTTTTATGATCACCTTCAATCTACGGGATATAAGACATCTCAACCCTTATTAAGGAGCAGAACTAAGAAGCCGTACATGAATGAAAGGAAAAAAATAAGTTTAGAGTAAAAAAAAAAAAAATCAAAATATAGTGTCGTTTCTTTTTGTAAAAAAACCAATAAAAAAGAAGAAATAGATCCTTAAAACTTTAGTTCTAAAAATTAATCTAATTCTAAAAATTAGATTTAGTAGCACTTAAGTAAGTAGCTCTATGCTCGTTTTTGATTAAAATTTAATTTAGAAACAACCCTTCAATGACCTCAAAAATCTAATTTTATGTAGCTACGACACAAAAGGTTAACTGAGCGGACAGGTTTATGTATCGACATACTTGCGGAAAATTTTGCTAGCTCAACAGAAATGTGCCTTCAGGCTTAGGGATTTATTTGACCTGTCCCTAAATAAAAAGCCACTCATTACTCAGAAATGAATGGGAATTTCAAAAAAAGATCATTTCTTTGTACGATGTATGGTATTATAACCTAAGTTTGTTTTCATACCAACAATTTGGGGAATAATTACCTGAATTCTCCTAGAGAACTATTTTCATTTGTCTTTCTTCCTCTTTGGATGCTTGCTCTTACGTATGGAGAGAATATTACGATGGAATTGTCAAGTAATAAGTTTGAATAAGGAAGTATAACAAAAAGTAATCCTTCTTTTAATATTAATTAAAAGAAACTTTTTCTACAAGATAATTTTTTCAAAGAAAAGTAAAGAGTAGTAGTTACCTTGTGCACAGTTTCAGGGGTACATGAAAATATACATTGGAATTGCTGTTGATTTGAATTACACATGAAAATATACATTGGAATTGCGCAAGAAAAACCCACATTTTTTAATTGTTTGATTGACGTGTTTGGGGAGATTACGTTCCTTGGCACCTTTTCAGAGCATGTACTTATGGATACCTTTCCAAGCAAGATGGTTAAACATGCTTTTACAATCGGAAATGTTTGATTAACATTTGCAAAAAGGGGTAATGGGGTTTGCGAATTGGAGTGTAGGATTTGACTTGAAATAAAAATTTTTAACAAGAAATGACTGAAAAGTGTTTTGGAGGAGATGGGGTGATTGTGTACTGTATAATACACAAGTGATGTTTTGGACAGTGTTGTCAATTTAAAATAGTTTAGAATTAGAAAAAATTAACAAGAAATGGCTGAAAAGTGTTTTGAGGGAGATGGATTGCATGGAGGGTTGAGTTGCACGAGGGTTCAGTTAAAGGGGGTACAGTTACACGGGAGTTTAGTTAAATGGGGTCGAGTTGCACGAAGGGTTCAGTAGCCCGAGGGTTCAGTAGCAGGGGGATTCAGTTGTACGGGGTTTCGGTTATACAGGGGTTCAGTTCCATGGGGTTCAGTTGCATGGGGGTTTAATTAATTGGGGCTTGAGTTGCCCGCGGGTTTAGTTAAATGGGGGTTGAGTTGCTAGGGCGTTGAGTTGCACGAGGGTTCAGTTGCACGGGGGTTACGAGGGTTCAGTAGCACGAGGGTTCAGTTACTGGGGGGTTCAGTTGCACGGGGGTTTAGTTAAATGGGGCTTTGGGAGCACGCACGAAATTATGTAACTCAACATCCGTTTTTTATTCGTCCTTGAAACCCCGTATAAAATGTTCATGCATTGGAATTTAATTTTCATTATTTTCACCAGTAAATTCAAATTTCAGGGGGACTTAGCCCCCTCCCCCTTCCAACAACACAAGCCGTAAAATATGACGTGTATACTCGATAGAAAACGCTAAGTATGCTTTTTTATATTATGTAAAACAAAAACTCTCTCATCCACTGCTGTGTTACGATCATAATCCCTTACTTTTAATTATTTCATTCAAAAAATGTACCTTTTTCCCAATTATCAGATAATCTTTTTTCCAGTCTAAAAACTACATGTGTTTATAAGTACGGAGAGTCCCTTTTGAAGTCAGAGTTTAAACGTGTCTTATCTGAGTTATGAAAACAAAAGGTTGATGATTAAGACAAGGATTTGTGTAATTCTAAACGCTTTGGCCATTCAAAAAGCGAGGATTTCTGTTAAATAAATAATTCTTATACATTTTAAAATAGCTTATTTCGTTCCAAAGCTTGGCTTTTTCATAACCAAAGGTTCACATTTGACCCAAAGAAATGTATTTTCTATAATTTTCTTACAATAGCTAGTGTTTACGTTCAAAAAAGCTTTATAGTTTATTTTGTACGGAAATGGCTTATTTTCGTTCCAAAGCTGCGCTTTTTCATAACCAAAGGTTAGGTTAGGTTAAGTTAGGTCAGGTTAAGTTAGGTTAGGTTAGCCTACGTACGCGCGCATACGTAGGCTAACCTATCCTAACCTAACTTAACCTGACCTAACTTAATCTAACCTAACCTAATTTAATCTTTTTACCATGTCTAAGTTAGGTTAGGTTAGCTTATTATAAGCGCTCATGATAAGTTAACCTAACCTAGCCTAACTTAAACATGGAGGAATATTTCTAATTATTTATTAATATTTATTTATACCTAACCTAACCTATTGTTTTTGGTGATTAGATGAATGAACTGAATTTAAGAAAAATTAGAAATAAAGTGAAACTTTTTATCTTCATGGTAAATAATCCGAAACATAGTATAGCCATTCCCACCTTCTACGGGAAAAGTTGGAATTTAGCTTTAAATTCTCATGGCTTTTAGAAGTTATTTTTTGAGATGGAAGATTTTTCATTTTCGTTGGTAAATTTAAGAATTGAGTTACCGTTTTTTATCCACTCTCAGAAAATTCAGAAGAGAACTTGTACATTTTGCAATTCTTCGAGAAAACTTAGAATTAAAGTGGAGCTCCATATCTTCATGGATAATAATCACAATCAAAGTATAACTTTTTCTATCTTCTATGAAAAATTTGGAACAATATTTTAAATTTTGTCATCTCTTTGAGAAAAATCTGAATTGAAGTGGAAAATTTTATATTATTTTATGAAAATAGAATGGATCAATAACTTATTTCATTTTCATTGAGAAAATTCAGAATCGAAGTTGAACTTTTCTTTTCCGGGAAAATATTTGGAACAGAACTTAAAATTTTTTCATCTCTTTGAGAAAGGTCGGAATTGAATTTAAGCAAATTTAGAATTAAAATTAAACTTTTTATCTTCATGGAAAATAATCACAATCATAGTATAACTTTTCCTTATCTTCTATGGAAAAATTTAGAATTGAACTTTAAATTTATTATGTCTTGGTGAACTTAAAACTGATGTGGGAGCATTTTATTTTCTCTGGAGAAATTAGAATTTAATTATGTTCTTTGGTAAAATTCAGAAGAGAAATTGAACTTTTCTATCTTCTATGAAAAATTTGGAACAGTATTTAAAATTTTTTCATCTGTGTGAGAAAACTCTGAACTGAAGTGGAAGATTTTTATATTATTTTGGGAAAACAGAAATGATCAATAACTTATTTCATTTTCATTGAGAAAATTCAGAATCGAAGTTGAACTTTTCTTCACTTCTTTGAGAAAAATTAGAAATTGAAGTGAAACTTTTAATCTTCATAGGAAATAATCAAAATCATAGTATAACTTTTCCTATCTTCTATGTAAAAATTTAGAACTGAACTTTAAATTTTTTATGTCATGGTGAACTTAAAACTGAAGTGGAAGCTTTTTATTTTCTCTGGAGAAATTAGAATTGAATTGTGTTCTTTGATAAAATTCAAAAAAGAACTTGAATATTCACCATCAAAGTATAACTTTTCCAATCTTCTATGAAAAATTTGGAACAGAACTTTAAATTTGTTTCATCTCTATGTGAAAAGTCGGAACTGAATTTAAGAAAATTTGAATTAAAGTGAAACTTTTTATCTTCATGGTAAATAATCACAATCATAGTATAACTTTTCCTATCTTCTACGGAAAAATTTAGAACAGAACTTTAAATTTTTTATGTCTTGGTGAACTTAAAACTGAAGTGGAAGCTTTTTATTTTCTCTGGAGAAATTAGAATTGAATTGTGTTCGTTGGTAAAATTCAGAAGAGAACTTGAACTTTTTTATCTTCTATGAAAAATTTGGAAGTATGTTAAATTTTTCATCTCTTTGAGAAAAACCTGAACTGAAGGGGAAAATTTTTATATTATTTTGGGAAAATAGAATTGATCAATAACTTATTTCATTTTCATTAAGAAAATTCAGAATCGAAGTTGAACTTTTCTACTTCCGGGAAAATATTTGGAACAGAACTTTAAATTTTTTCATCTCTTTGAGAAAGATCGGAACTGAATTTAAGAAAATTTAGAATTAAGGTGAAACTTTTTATCTTCATAGAAAATAACCACAATCATGGTATAACTTTTCCTATCTTCTACGGAAAAATTTAGAACTGAACTTTAAATTTTTTTTGTCTTGGTGAACTTAAAACTGAAGTGGAAGCTTTTTATTTTCTCTGGTGAAATTAGAATTGAATAGTGTTCTTTGGTAAAATTCAAAAGAGAGCTTGAACTTTTCTATCTTCTACGAAAAATTTGGAACAGTATTTTAAATTTTTTCATATCTCTGAGAAAAATCTGAACTGAAGTGGAAACTTTTTATATTATTTGGAAAAATAGAAATGATCAATAACTTATTTCATTTTCATTAAGAAAATTCAGAATCGAAGTTGAACTTTTCTACTTCCGGGAAAATATTTGGAACAGAAATTCAAATTTTTTCATCTTTTTGAGAAAAGCCGGAATTGATTTCAAGAAAATTTAGAATTAAAGTGAAACTTTTTATCTTCATAGAAAATAATCACAATCATGGTATAACTTTTCCTATCTTCTACGGAAAAATTTAGAACTGAACTTTAAATTTTTTATGTCTTGGTCAACTTAAAGCTGAAGTGGAAGCTTTTTATTTTCTCTGGTGAAATTAGAATTGAATTGTGTTCTTTGGTAAAATTCAGAAGAGAACTTGAACTTTTCTATCTTCAATGAAAAATTTGGAACAGAACTTAAAATTTTTTCATCTCTATGTGAAAAGTCGGAACTGAATTTAAGAAAATTTAGAATTAAAGTGAAACTTTTTATCTTCATGGACAATAATCATAATCATAGTATAACTTTTCCTATCTTCCGTGTAAAAATTTAGAACTGAACTTTAAATTTTTTACGTCTTGGTGAACTTAAAACTGAAGCGGAAGCTTTATATGTTTTCTGGAAAAGATAGAATTTAATTGTATTCTTTGGTAAAATTCAGATTAGAACTTAAACCTTTCTATCTTCTGAGAAAAATTTGGAATAATATTTTAAATTTTTTCATCTCTTTGAGAAAAATCTTAATCGAAGTGGAAAATTTTATAATATTTTGAGAAAATAGAATTGATCAATAACTTATTTCATTTTCATTGTGAAAATTCAGAATCAAAGTTGAACTTTTTTTCTTCCGGGGAAATATTTGGAACAGAACCTTAAATTTTTTCATCTCTTCGAGAAAGGTTTGAACTGAATTTAAGAGAATTTAGAATTAAAGTAAAACTTTTTATCTTAATAGAAAATAATTACAATCACGGTATAACTTTTACTATATTGTAAGGAAAAATTTTGAAGTGAACTTTACGTTTTTTATGTCTTGGGCCTTTTCTTCTTCCGGGAAAAGTATTTCTTGGTGTTGAGGTAACCAAAAAGCTGTAAAGTATAGTTTTGGGTGAACCAGATAAGTACTTCAAGTTGGAAAATGGGTTTAGGAGGGACATTAAGAAAGTAACTTGCTCTGAAATGGTCTTTGAAAAGTATTTCTTGGTGTTGAGGTATCCAAAAAACTATAAAGTATAGTTGTGGGTTAAATATATAAGTACTTTAATTTTGAAAATTGGGTTATGATGTACTTTTATAATAAAATGTTCTCTGATTTTTTCATTTTATAGTTTTTCTTTGCGTTGATGTTACCAAAATTCTGTGCATGATAGTTGTGGGTAAAAACGTTAAGTACTTCAACTTGGAGAATGGGTTGAGGAGGAATATTTAGACAGGGACTTGCTCTGAAATGTCTTTTGAAAAGTATTTCTTGGTGTTGAGGTATCCAAAAAGCTGTAAAGTATAGTTGTGATGAAAAAGATAAGAAATTCAAGTTGGAAAATAGGTTTAGAAGGGACATTAAGAAAGTAACTTGCTCTGAAATGGTCTTTGAAAAGTATTTCTTGGTGTTGAGGTATCCAAAAAGCTGTAAAGTATAGTTGTGGGTGAAAAAGATCAGTACTTCAAGTTGGAAAATGGGTTTAGGAGGGACATTAAGAAAGTAACTTGCCCTGAAATGTTTTTTGAAAAGTATTTCTTGGTGGTGAGGTATCCAAAAAGCTGTAAAGTATAGTTGGTGGTGAAAAAGATAAGAAATTCAAGTTGGAAAATGGGTTTAGGAGGGACATTAAGAAAGGAACTTGATCTGAAATGGTCTTTGAAAAGTATTTCTTGGTGTTGAGGTATCCAAAAAGCTGTAAAGTATAGTTGTGGGTGAAAAATATTAGGACTTCAAGTTTGACAATTAGTTTAGCAGGGATATTTAGAATTTAACTTGCTCTGAAATTGTCTTTGAAAAGTATTTCTTGGTGTTGAAGTGTCCAAAAAGCTGTAAAGTATAGTTTTGGGTGAAAAAGATATGTACTTCAAGTTGGAAAATGTGTTTAGTAGGGACATTATGAAATTAACTTGTTCTGAAATGGGCTTTGAAAATTATTTCTGGGTGTTGAGGTATCCAAAAAGCTGTAAAGTATAGTTCTGGATGAAAAAGATAAGTACTTGCAGATGGAAAATTTGCTTATGAAGGACATTAAGAAAGTATCTTGCTCTGAAATGTTCCTAGAAAAGAATTTCTTTTTGTTGATTAAACAAAAATGATGTGAAGACTAGGTGTGTGTTAAAATGATAAGTAATTCATGTTTGAATATTTGTTTCGGAGGGACATTAAGAAAGTAACTTGCTCTGGAATGGTCTTTTAAAAGTATTTCTTTGTGTTGAGGTAACCAAAAAGCTGTAAAGTATAGTTGTGGGTGAAAAAGATAAGTACTTCAAGTTGGAAAATGGGTTTAGGAGGGACATTAAGAAAGTAACTTGCTCTGGAATGGTCTTTGAAAAGTATTTCTTGGTGTTGAGGTATCCAAAAAGCTGTAAAGTATAGTTGTGGGTGAAAAACATAAGTACTTCAAGTAAGAAAATGGGTTTAGAAGGGATATAAAAAAAGTAACTTGCTCTGAAATGGTCTTTGAAAAGTATTTCTTGGTGTTGAGGTATCCAAAAAGCTGTAAAGTATAGTTGTGGGTGAAAAAGTATAGTTGAGTGTTAAAAAGTTATGGACTTCTAGTTTAACATAGTGTTTAGTTGGGACATTAAGAAAGTAAGTTGCTCTGAAATGGTCTTTGAAAAGTATTTATTGGTGATTAGGTATCCACAAATCTATAAAGTCTATTATTGGGGGAAAAAGATAAGTACTTCAAGTTGGAAATTGGGTTTAGAAGGGACATTAAGAAAGTAACTTGCTCTGAAATGGTCTTTGAAAATTATTTCTTGGTGTTGAGGTATCCAAAAAGTTGTAAAGTATAGTTGTGAATGAAAAAGATAAGTACTTCATGTTGGAAAATGGGTTTAGGAGGGGCATTAAGAAAGTAACTTGCTCTGAAATGGTCTTTGAACAGTATTTCTTTGTGTTGAGGTACACAAAAAAATTTAAGGTATATTTGTAGATGAAAAAGCTAAGTTCTTAAAGTTGAAAAATGGGTTTAGAAGGGACACTAAAAAATTAGATTGCTCTGAAATGGTCCTTGAATAGTATTCCTTGTTGTTGATGTATACAAAAAGCAGTAAAGTATAGTTGTGAGTGAAAAAGATAAGTACTTCAAGTTGGAAAATGGGTTTAGTAGGGACATAAAGAAAGTAACTTGCTTTGAAATAGTCTATGAACAGAAATATAAGGAGTTGAGTTATAATAACATAGTTACATTATAGTTGTGGGTGAAAAAGATAAGTACTTCAAGTTGTAAAATTGGTTTAGAAGGGACATTAAGAAAGTAACTTGCTCTGAAATGGTATTTGAAAAGTATTTCTTGGTGTTGAGGTAACCAAAAATCTGTAAAGTATAGTTTTGATTGAAAAATATAATTACTTCAAGTTGGAAAATAGGTTTAGTAGTTACATTTTGTAAGGAACTTGCTCTTAAATGGTCTTTGAAAGGTATTTCTTGGTGTTGAGGTATCCAAAAAGCTGTAAAGTATAGTTGTGGGTGAAAAAGATAAGTACTTCAAGTTGAAAAATGGGTTTTCTTGGTGTTGAGGTATCCAAAAAGCTGTAAAGTATAGTTGTGGGTGAAAAGGATAAGTACATCATGTAGGAAAATGGGTTTAGGAGGGACATTAAGAAATTAACTTGATCTGAAATTGTATTTGAAAAGTATTTCTTGGTGTTGAGGTATCCAAAAATCTGTAAATTTTAGTGGCTGGTGAAAAATATAACACCTTCACTTTTTAAAATAGTTTAGGAGGGACATTAATTAAGTAACTTGCTGTGAAATTGTCTTTTAAAATTATTGCTTAGTGTTGAGTTAACCAAAATTCTGTAAATTACAGTTGTCTGTGAAAAAGATAAGTACTTAAACTAGTAAAATCGGTTTAGGAAGGACATTAAGAAATGAAATTGTTCTGAAAAGATATAGTAAAGCCTTAAAAAAGTATTAAAAAATGAGGGCTCAGGGGCCTTTGGGGCACCGAGGGCCCTTTGGGGGCCCCGGGGGATCCCTTTGGGAGCCTGGAGGAACCTTAGGGGGCCGGGGGGCTTCCTTCGGGGTGAGGGTAGGGGGATCGGAGCCCTTTGGGGTCGGGGTAGAGGACCTCACAACACTGTTCAAATACAACTTGTTTTCTATAATGACCACAGAGTTTCACCCTCAAATTCTCTTCTGAAACATCTTCTAAAATCATCTTTTAAAATGTCTCTAACTGTTTCGCCAAAATAATTCCCTAAAATGTCTAAAACGGTTTCGCCCAAATAATCCCTAAACGTAATTTCAGCGAGTTCCTTTCGTTTTTGGCATCCCTGTGCTTTCACATTTGAAAATACTAAGAAACCCTTTCGCGCGCTAATCACTTCATCGCTAAGATCAAAACATTCGCCCGGAAACAATTCCCTTGGTAGAACTCCAAAGACATTAATAGACATTCGCTTGAAAACAATTCTCTTTGGAAACAACAAATTAATTCCCCTTTCGTGAATCAATAATTCTCCTTAGAAACAACAAATTGATTCCCCTCTTGTGAAAAATCAATCAATCATGACATCATCTGTCAGGTATTAATAAACATTCGCTCGGAAACAATTCTCTTTGGAAATACATCAAAGACATTAATTAACTTGACTTCATCTGTCAGACATTAACAAACTTCCCCGGAAACAATTCTGACAGGTGATATTAGACTCAATAATCCAGAAAACATCCATCAAAGTGAGAAAAATACTGTTTTTCCATTCTCACAGACAAAAACCATAAAACAGACATAAATTGATGTTGACATCCATGAAAAACATCAAATAAATTGACCAACACTCATAACCGTCCAAGAAACATCCATAAAAGTGAGAAAATTCCTGTTTTTTCAAGTGAGAAAAATTATGTTTTTTCATTCTCAGTGAGAAAACCATAAAACACGTGGTCATGATCGGACCTCCTGAGGCCTTTCTACTATTACCCACCTCTCTATGATGCATGGGCGCCCGTTAGGGGGGCAAGGGGGAGGACAGCCCCCCCCCCCCTGGCTGAATGACGTTGTCATATATTCGTATTAATTAAAAAATACATTTTCCACAGAATATGTTTTCAAAGAAAAGTAGAGCTCTATTAAGTCAAAAATGGGCAGAAATAAAGTCGAATAATCTTCGAAGGGTAAAACTACCACAAAATAACAATCAACAATTAGAGGAAACTCAAACCGAATAGAAATTATAATAAATAGCCAAGTGCTATATCACACTTACGGATGGTAGAATTGCTAAAAATCATGGAGATAGGAAAAAAAACCTTTCAAATAAGCCGTTAAACGTCACTCTAAAAAGTCCTGGTAGCCCACTAGCCCCAGCTTTTCCATTTGAGACATGGCACTAAAAGTGCCTTTTTTAGTGACATTTGGAACTTGATGATGATGGAATTTATAGAAAGGACGTGGAAAGGGGCATAATTTGTCATGGGGAAGGGTGGAGGGGTAACGGCCTCCTCCAAACCCAAGCTCCCCCCCAGCAGAAATTTAGTTACTGCAAAATATCTTGTGAAAACTAAGATAAACCTGCATAATTCGAGTATCCAGAGAAACTGGTCAGTTTTATTTAGTATATCTTTGCCTCTATGGTAATATATGGCTCATTTTTCAGTTTTTACTATCATTTTCACTTGATTTTGGAAATTTGGCTCCGACTTTGCCCCCCCCCAGGGTTTTTTGACAAAACTACGCCACTGGACGTAGATATGAGAAATACTTTTTATATGAGCTATTAAAAATCTGTCCTGCGATACCAATACACCCAATAACAATAGGCTCATATCGATATCTGTAATATAAATACGTCCGATACCGATACAGTTTGCAGCCCTTTTCCACGGGACTATAGAGGGTCATATCATCACCAAAACCAAAGATTTTGACCTTTGAACTTTGTTGGACTAAATGGTTATCTCAAAATTGTGATTGGATGACTTTGGGAAGAGGGGGGCCTTAGGGAGGAGGATAGTTGCCCTCCAATCTTTTTGGTCACTTAAAAATAGCACTAGAAAATTTAATTTCCGTTCGAATCAGCTATCCACTTCTCTATGATGTTCTGGTCACCTCCTAGCCCTGCTAGAAAGAAAAACGAAAAAAAAACAAAAAAAAACGGGAGACAGATCAGCGCTACCCATACAAAAAAGGGATTTTCCTTGTTGTTCAAGGAGGGGGACTGTAATTACCCTTAACAAGGTTTTCAACCATGCTGATTTCAATGGTACAATTTTTATTTTGATCGGACGCCATTTTCGAGGGGTTTCAGTTTTTTTGTGAAATCATCATGAATGTTTTTTGCAATAGACTTTTACTTTTAAGATAAACCGAAATAATAGTTACCATTTCTGAATCAGTGTTACATGACAATTTTTTTTCATTAGTTAGTTGTTTTAAAAACACTTTTTTTAAATTTCGATTTTTATGGGCTGTAATTCGCTCTTTACTAGGTTGTAGCTACCGCTGCAACCATGATTCTATTCTGTCTGGAATCCTTGTCATCAGGGCATTTAACCGAAGTTATCAGATCTCAACTAAAATTAGCGGGCAGCAATAATAAACTTCCTAGTTGCACTTTTTGAGGATTAGTAGAGGTGACCCTATAACTCCCACCCCTCACCCCTGCTGCCACCTACAACTTTTTTAACACCATATATTAGCACGAGAACCACGTGGTTTATTGTTTTTTTCAGTGAGAATTTGAAAAAAAAGGAATTTTGTCAATTTTATTTATGTTTTATTGGATGGTTATGTGTGTGTTGGTCGATTTATTTGATGTTTTTCATGGAAGTTTAATAGTTTTTGTCAGTGAGAATTTGAAAAACAGGAACTTTGTCACATTTATGGATGTCAACAGCAATACATGTCTGTTTTATGGTTTTCTCAGTGAGAATGAAAAAACAGGAATTTTCTCACTTGGAAAACCAGTAATTTTGTCGCATTTATGGTTGTTTTCATGGATGGATATGTGTGTTGGTCGATTTATTTGATGTTTTTAATTGATGTTTAATGGTTTTTGTCAGTGAGAATTTGAAAAACAGGGGCTTTGACACATTTATGTATGTCAACAGCAATTCATGTCTGTTTTATGGTTTTCTCACTGAGAATGAAAAAACAGGAATTTGCCAAGTGTTATGACTTTCCCGGAAACAGTTAGATCACGAGTTTCCTTCTCAGCCAATCAACGAGTCGGATACATCTCCCTTCTCAGCCAATCAGAGGCCTGCTTACATATTAGCGGCGGTGGGACTATAAGGAACGGGTGTTTTGATATAGTTTTATTAGTCTGTGAATAGAATTCAAAGGAGTGAGAAGAAGAAGAACAGTTTTGACTTTACTCATTTGGATATATATGTGTGTGTGTGTGTTGACGATGACAATGAGTGGAATGTTTACCCTATTAGAAGTTGATAGTGGAGTTGATGATAATAGTACAAGAGCACCAAACATTGCGGTGGAAATCACGAAAGGATCACGGCTATGTCTGGAATGGGATGCAGTATATGCAAGATATGTGATATCCTTGAGCAAATTTAAAATGGATGATCAATTATGTTTCGCCGCTCAAGTTGATATAGCACACGTGAATAGACTTCAATGTGCTTTAAGTGCATTGGTGAAACATATTGAAGACAATAAACAGTATCGCTGATTGTACATGCTCTGTATTATTGATGTTGTTTTTGTAATTATTCAATAAAATTGTTTCGAAATCGAAAATGTTCTCTTTCTTTTCTGGTTAGGGCTAACGAATCAGGGTCAGTCTAGAGTCAGCAGTATAGTTTGTGCATGCTCACCCCTGCTGCCACCTACAACTTTTTTAACACCATATATTGACACGAGACCCACGTGGTTTATGTTTTTTTTGTCAATGAGAATTTGAAAAACAGGAATTTTGTCAATTTTATGTCTGTTTTCTTGGATGGATATGTGTGTGTTGGTCGATTTATTTGATGTTTTTCATTGATGTTTAATGGTTTTTGTCAGTGAGAATTTGAAAAACAGGGACTTTGTCACATTTAAGTATGACAACAGCAATTCATGTCTGTTTTATGGTTTTCTCACTGAGAATGAAAAAACAGGAATTTGCCAAATGTTATGACTTTCCCGGAAACAGATAGATCACGTGTTTCCTTCTCAGCCAATCAACGAGTCAGATACATCTCCCTTCTCAGCCAATCAGAGGCCTGCTTACATATGATTTCCCCGTTACATAACAATTCACCCTTGAGATTTCATATATAACGGACATGCACTGTGATTTCTGAGAAATTGATTGCGTAATCGAAGGAAAAGTGGATTTCCGAGAACTTGATTGCGTAATCGATTGGGACTTTTATTGATCTAGGACTCATGACGGGGCTCTATTTATGGGCAAACCTTTAGAATGATATCTATCCTCAATCAAGATTTTCTATCAAAGATAAAAATAAATCATTCTTCAAATATTTATTCTTTCGTTATAACAATATTTATTATGGTTTTCAGATACACTATCTCAGGTTCAATTATTTGAACCTCCTCTTCTTCCTCCACAATTATAATATCTATGAGAGGGGGTGGTACACACTCAATCTCAGGAGACACCCCCTCAAATAAATCGTTACGTACTCGAAGTGTCGGGCGATCCGAAGGCCCACTCCTTAAAAGATCCTCTGAGAAACAAGTGCAGAGAAGCTCCTCCTCCTCAGCAGGTGTAATCGCATTTGCATCAATTTCTGTACACGTAGCTAGAAGCTCCTCCTCCTCCTCATGAGTGAGCCCCCACACACTCCACACATCCTAAAAAGATTGAGAACACTATGATGGAAATATAAATTTAAATTTAAACAATGTTGTGGGAGAATGTTTCTTTGAAATTTTCAGCGGGTTTCAATTTCTGGAAAAAATTTCAACGTAAGAGAGATTTCAAGAGTAACATGAAAAATGATTAGAAATTTAAGTCTTTTTTCAAATTGAAGAAATTAAATAAAAATAAATTATTTCAGCTGAAAGTAAGGAGCAGCATTAAATTTCAAAACGAAAAAAAATTGAGGAGGGGGGCTATTTCTTCATATATTGAATAATTTGTGTTCGTTTCGAAATTTTAAACTTATGTCAAATGACAAACTTGTTAGAGTGAGAAAAACTTTTTTCGACAAAGGACCTTTTTCAACTAAAAATAAAGAGCTGCTAGACTAAATCAAAGATGAGCAGAAATAATAACGAATAATTGTTCAAACTTAAATTTTCTGTAAACTTATATATAGTGATAAACTTGTTAGAGTGACAAAAACTTTTTTTTCCACAAGAGGACATTTTTCAACTAAAAGTAAAGAGCTGCTAGACTAAATCAAAAATGAGCAGAAATAATAACAAATAATTGATCAAACTTAAATTTTATGTAAACTTATATATAGTGATAAAATTATTAGATTGACAAAAAATTTTTTTCCACAAGAAGGAATTTTCAACTAAAAGTAAAGAGCTGCTAGACTAAATCAAAGATGAGCAGAAATAATAACGAATAATTTTTCAAAATTAAATTTTATGTAAACTTATATCTAATGATAAACTTGTTAGAGTGACAAAAACTTTTTTTTTCCACAAGAGAGCATTTTCAACTAAAAGTAAATAGCTGCTAGACTAAATCAAAGATGAGCAGAAATAATAACGAATAATTGCTCAAACTTAAATTTTCTGTAAACTTATATATA
>NC_142795.1:58299193-58360200 GCF_049724085.1 Artemia sp. Qi Xiang Cuo | reverse complement strand
ATGTATGGAAAATTTTTTCATGTGTTGACACTCTCACTACCACAATGAAACTGAGCTAGCAATAACAAAAAATTGTCTGGGATAGAGAGAGAGGAGTAAATCATCCTTGAATGCCATCTTTCTTATGAAAAAAAGTCCTAAATTTCTAAAATAATGTTTAAAAGCATATCCACAATATCATTTTGCCGTGTCGTGATCAATATATCAATAAATTGTGTAAATGCATTTGGACCACGATATAGAAGCTTCATACAATAGTCTAATGATGGAGAATCAGTTTTCATTATATTGACAGCATTCCCCGAGAAAATATCTTCCTTTGAATAGACAACTCTAGAAAATCGTCATCTAGAATCAAATGTTTTTCCATAAACACTAGATTCCCCATGATTCGCTCTTTCTCAAATCTATCCATTTTTTTAGAGTCCTAACTCTCTCACAACTAACTCCAGACTAACCAGAATTTTTTCTACTCTAAAAAATATACGCTAGTCTACTATAGAAAGAAAAATACCTTTTATTTAGAAACAATTTTATTGAACATAATTAGACTTAGACTTAGGTCCTCCTACGCCTGGGGGCGCATAAGGCAGCAACAGTGATTCGCCACGACGACCTGTCCTGAGCCTTCAACCAAAGCTCCTCTAACGAGGACCTCGCCAGCTTCGCCTCCTTCATTAGCGACCTGCCAAGAGTCATTTTCGGTCTCCCTGATTTGCGGAGACCGGGGGGTGTCCAACACCATGCGTCGTGCGGCAGCCTTCCTTCCCCCATTCGCACCATATGCCCCCAATACATCCATCGCCACTTTCTAATAAGATCAAGGAAGAGGGTATGATTTGTCATACGATATATTTCATCATTTCGTATTCTTTCTGTCCAATGTATATTTAGGATAGACCTTAGGCAATTATTGTCGAATGCCTGGAGTCGTCGTTCTAGTTGAGCAGTGATGCTCCAAGTTTCGCAGCCGTACATAAGGACAGAGACCACATTGCTATTATAAATTCTAAGCTTTAACTTCTGGGAATATTTATTATTTCTCCAAACATGTCTAAGGTAGCTGAAAGCAGACCCAGCCAATGTTATTCGGCACAGTATTTCTCTTTCGGAATTGGCATCTTGCGTAAGAATGCTGCCGAGATACTTGAACTCTCTCACTTCCTCAATTTCCTCGTTGTTAACCAAAAGTCCTTCGGCTAAGTCAAGTATGACTGCATTCGACATTGATTTGGTCTTGTTAGCATTTATGGAGAGTCCGACAGCATTTGCCATACGACCGAGTTCATTAATGTTGCGTTGCATATCTTCAGGGTCGTGGGTAATAAGCGCAACATCGTCAGCAAAATCACCATCATTGAGTTCTCTCAGTGGATTTAATTGTACCCCGCAACTAAAACTGCATCCACGGAGAACAAAATCTATCACTATGGCAAACAGTAATGGTGATAGAATGAAGCCCTGCCTTACACCTGACTGAACAGAAAACCACTCCGTTAGGCTACCCTTTGTCTGTACTGCGCACATGATATCATGATATAGCGCTTCAATTATATTTACAATTTTGGTCGGAATTCCATAATGCACTAATATCTTTTACATGGTTGTGCGATATATCTAGTCAAAAGCTTTGAAAATATCCATAAATACTATAAGTTGCTGAACTTGCCATTCATTGGATTCATCCAGCAGGACTCTCAGGCTAAATATAAGGTCACAACACGATCTATTCTGGCGGAATCCGTGCTGCTCATCTCTCGGAACTTTCTCCACTTTACTTTGAATCCTGTTAAGAATTATTTGGCACAGAACTTTGCTGCCAACAGACTGTAAAGCAATACCTCTCCAATTATCACACTTATTCTTTTGTCCCTTTTTGAAGAGTTTTACAATTACTGCCTTCGACCATTCACTAGGGATTTTTTCTTCATCCCAAACACGGGAAAGAAGTTTAAATATGGGTTCGGCTAGGGCGCTTCTACCGTACTTCAGTAATTCTGGTGATATGCCATCATTGCCTGCAGCCTTTCCGTTTTTCAAAGTCCTTAGGGCCTCCTTGACTTCAATAAGTATGAGAGGTCCAGGACATATTCCAAGATCGAACAGTGGTTCTTCAGGGATATTTAAAGTAGTTGTGGGAGGCATCTGATTTAGTACCTCGCTAAAATGCTCTTTCCAGCGTCGGACTATGTCATCAGTCTGGGTTAATAAAATGCCATCTTTGCTTTCAACTTGGGTTGACGACACCTTTGAAATACCCGCCAACTGCTTCGTTATGGCATATACAGAACGGCTATCTCCCCGTCTAGCGGCTGCCTCAGCCTGTTCGGCCATAGCTTCGAGGTAAATCCTCTTATCATCCCTGGTTGCTGCTTTGACTTGCTTATGGAGACGCTTGTACTGCGCTTTCAGGTTATCTACATATTCTCTAGAACAAGTCGTGCTATGGTCATACTTATCAACGAGGATTTTGAGTTGTGACCTTTGATCAAGAATATCCCAACTACTTTCAGATATCCACTGCTCTTTCTTCTTCCTGTTGTAGCCCACAACTTCTTGTGCAACCTCTTTCACGGTTTCTGCAATTTTTTTCCCCACTGACTATCCAGCGACACTTCGTCCCTTAGAAGGGAAAACTTGTTTGACAAAGCTGTAATATACTTTTGCAATACGTTCGGGTCCTGCAATTTCCTCAAATTAAAGGTTTTCACTGGCCGCTGGGGCTTTGTCACAGTTTTTAGTTTCAGCTTGAACTTGACAACAGCAAGTTGGTGATCGGAATAACAGTCGGCACCTCGGAAGGTTCTAATATCCTCTAAACATCGTCGCCTGTGCCTCTCAATTAGGATATGGTCTATTTCATTTCGTGTTACACCATCAGGCGAATTCCAAGTATACTTGTGAATCTGTTTATGTGGAAACCATGTGGCGCCGACGATAAGTTCATGAGTAGCGCAAAAATCGAATAGTCGCACACCATTGTCATTAATTTCCCCCAGTCCATGTTTACCGAGGATAGTTGGGGCATAAGAAGCATCACCTCCAATTTTAGCATTAAAGTCCCCACACACAGTCACAATATCATGATGACGTGTTTTTGCAACAACATTCAATAACGCGCGATAAAATTCATCTTTGGTTTGATCACAGGCATCATTCGTTGGGGTGTACACTACAATAACTGTCAATTTGGCCTGTGAAGTGGCGAAACGGGCACGAAGAATCCGCTCACCAATTGGGTCCCAATCCACTAGGCATTTTTTGGCCCGATTACTTAGTGCCATTGCGACACCTGCTTCTTTTCTAGTCTCAAGTCCGGAATACAAGATGTGGTAAATCTCAGATTTCAAAGTCCCAAAACCAGTAAGCCTGGTCTCAGAAAGTCCAGCTATGTCAATACGGAACTTATCAAGGGTTCTCATAACACTGTTGAGTTTTCCTGGCTGTGTTTTTTGATTAACTGTTCTAACATTCCAATATCCAATACGAAAACAATCGGCCGTTTTCAAGAATCCAGTCCGGGGGCGTGCATTAGTCGTCATCACAGAAGAAGAAGAAGTCAATCCGAGGCTATCTGTTGCTGTTTCTTGAGTAATCAGTTTTTACGGTGGTAGGTTACTAGCCCACCGACCAACCAACGAATTGGAACAAAATGGTCAGCTTAGATTAGTATAAGCAGGGGTACCGCGAGCAGGTTGCTGACCACCGCCCCCAAAATTCACCGATGCATTTTGTTCTCATCAATATATTTCGATAGCACATCTAATGCTGACCGAAGTTTATTTTTATGGAGAATATTCACTTTTCCAGCAAAACATAGTTGCTCCTCCTGCTTAAATTTGCTTAATGATATCACGTATCTAGCATACATATCCTCCCATTCAAGGCATAGTCTACAGCCACCGGTTATTTCCACAGCCACATTGGGTACTCGTATATCATTACCGCTACCGGCTCCATCATTAATCTCCAATAATGTAAATACACCACTCATTGTTCTACACTAATATCCTCTCAAATAAACTATTCTCTCTGAATTCAGGTATCTTGCTAGTATGAATTGCAATAAAAACTATGTTTTTTATTCAAATACCAATTATCAATCAATTTATCGTATATGGAGTAGCCTCCACTCTCTCTCTCTCTCTGTTTGTCTACTAAGAAATGGGTGTTGCTTCAAAAAACAGTCTGATTGAGTTATATAGTTACGACAATGCTCTCAAAACATGTTAGACCTCATTATACCTTGCCAACTTTTTTTTTGCAATGTGCATGTGATACTGTAGTGCCTCAGACGTGGGTTTTCT
Organism: Artemia sp. Qi Xiang Cuo; assembly: GCF_049724085.1. Taxonomy (NCBI): domain Eukaryota; kingdom Metazoa; phylum Arthropoda; class Branchiopoda; order Anostraca; family Artemiidae; genus Artemia; species Artemia sp. Qi Xiang Cuo. Next base: position 58,355,893 of record NC_142795.1, on the reverse strand, counting down.
TTTACGGTTCTTGTATAATTCCATGTGTAATTGATATCAATAGCAATAACCAGTCTGGTAATCTGCCTTGGAAAGGTGCCAAGGAACATAAAGTCCCAGAAGTATAACTTAGATCTCTGCTAGTGTCAGGACCTATCCAAATGGCAGATTGCATTCGTGTGTCAGCAAGAATAAAGCTATTCTTGAAAAACAAATTCTAAAAAGGGGAGAAAGGAGTTTGGTTAAAGTACTCATCATTTAAAAGGATTTCGTATCTTCATAAAAAGTCAGATGAAGTGTTTTCAATCTACATGTTAACTGAAAGTTAGACACTTCACCCCGACCTATATGATTTTGTGGATACATTTTTGGTTTTGGTTGGTAATTAGGTAACAAAATTGGATAACTTTAGTAAGAGAGGCAGTGGGTTGGAAGTTTTATACGTTGAAAATCAAGATTTAAATATGGGAAAGTCTCAACAGCATTTTTCTGTAAGAGTAGGGAGGGGGGAGGTTGGTAGTAGCTATAATTCAGATTTAAGGGGTTGTAGGGGGAACATGATTTTCTATCGATATAGGACTGTAATGCATCAAATATGCTTTTCTAGTTTTGGCACACACGATCTTGAAAGAAAAGTTGCAAATACAACTTCAGACGATTTGACATTCATTAGAAGGGGGCTAAGGGGGGATTCCCTAAAGTAGATTAAATGTTTAACTGAAAAGTATCCAGTAACACTAAAAAAATTATCGATCTTGATTTCTTATAGGAAATCGAGTCACTCCCCGTTGAAAATTTTAAAAATGGAAGTTTATTTGGGGCCTGGCGTTTCACCAACTCTATAAAAATAGATTAGTCCCAATTGGTATAGTCTATATGAGAGTTAAAGTATTCATCATTGATCAAATCATCTAATAAATGATCAGTTTTTACTTTTAACAAGAGGGAGTGAATCTGTGTCCCCATAATGTACTTGAACTTTCCCCTCTCCACGGCTATAGGAGCCTATACACATTGCAATAAAATACCGACATCAGTTTTCTATCGAAATTTCCAAAATTGAGCTTCATGCTGCGATATTCTTATCTAAAACAAAACTTTTTTTCCTTGTAAATGGACCATATTCGAGTCTATGCTGAAAACGATATAAAACTAGGGTCGACAACTATTCGACCCCATTCTTTCGAATCGGTACCAAAATCACAAGAACTGTCACTGAGCACACTCTCGCAGATTTTACCAAAGGCTGACTTCAAAAAGAGTTTAAAGATTTCCCTTTCAGCCTTGGTTTTCACTAACGATTGTTTCTTGACGAAAGTGTCAATAAACATTTTCAACTATGGTTTTGATCAAATTGAAAGGCTCTACGTATTTTTATGACACTGACAACATCCAATGTAAAAAAAAACAAGGTGTACAACAGTATTTTTTGGATAAGGGTTGGCAATAATTAGGTTTTGGTGGGGTCTAACAATCTGTTTTATCATACACTGGAAGATATACGGTAATTTCATTATTAAAAATGTCGGTGACTACGCGAAAATATGTAGTTATTTTCTGATTGAGATATAGTAGAATTTAGTCATGAGGTTTGGTTGTAAATTGATTGTATACTGAAAGTAGGAATTTTTGGGGTGGTGGGATATAATAGTTTAGAGGGACCTTGAATCGCGAATAATTCGGTACAGAATGTAGACGGTGCAACACAAAATAAGTGTTTTCATTCACTTACTCTGATGAAATGGATTAGGCATTAAAAAAATCAACAAAACGTTTTTGGTGACAGCACACGGTGAACACTTTTAGAATTGCCTGGGACCATTACTCAATGTATGCAGCTAAATCATCAATATTAAACCAAGATTTTGGCTCAGTTATATTAAACACATCAAGTTCTAAGATAAATTTCATATTTGGTTCGATAGCCTGTGTCTTGTCATAGGATTCCTGCTAAATGCTATAACAATAGTAAATGTTTCGTGAATTTTCCAGAAACATATTACTACAATTTTGAATTATTTTTGTTATAAGTATCGTCTTGCCGGACATTCAGGGTCCCCGAAGAAACAATCTGAATGGAGTTTTAAATTGATACGTATTTCTCCAATGAAAGTCAAAATACAACTAACTGAAAAATGTATCTGTTTATTGAATGAATAATTTTTTCTATTTCCCATATTTAATAGCTTTTGTCCCTATGACCAATGACGAAAAATAGAATAAAGAATAAGATCATAAACATAATTTTTATTTTATACTTAAATCGCATACAAGAACACGACGCACCAGTTATCGTTCAGAAAAAACTATTACTTTTTAACCACAACAATACTTATCTATATATTTTTTTAATCACATACCAAAACAATATACGCTAATTATGATACATAAGAAACAAAAGCAAAAATCAAACATTAGTTTACAATAACAATTCAATATATAATCTTCAAATCACTATAAGATAAAATTGTTTGTGACCCTCCCAGAGGGGTCGTGGCGGTTGTGGCGTTAGCCAGCCGAAAGCTTGATCCCTCCTGAGCTGGCAGCAGGTACAGCGGTGGCTGAAGTTTAAAGTCTTCGGAAGCTTCTAATGAAAATCAGCTCTTTTTTTCTTTCTTTACTTGAAAATACTATGGCATAAAATTATTTTTAAACAATAGTGAAAATACCTAGAAAAACAACATGAACAGCAACAATTCCACCCGTAGAAGCACACACAAGACACAAATTGAACAATCTGATATAGACTAATATAGGTTAGGCTAGTCCCCCTCCCCCTCCCTCCACTACTACAGAAAAAAGAAGAAAATTGGAATTTTAATTTGCGAATTTGTCCAGACCCTACAGAAGTAAGGTAGTTCCCTTAAGGTAGCACCTTCACACTTTTCTCACATACATAGGCTTCATTGGATATAAGTGAAATCATATTTTTTCTGTTCTAATTGTATAGTTTTCAAATTTTACAGAGCGAGTGGCCATGAACTTTGTACTTGAGCTAATGCTACGTTTAATACAATTACTATAAGCACTCACATCGAAAAATTTTCTTACATACTGTGTAGGCCCATCCTTGCAAACTCTTTGATTTTCCCTTTGCGCGTTTGGACACAGTACACCTTTGGTTCAGCAAGCTTGCTCAACCGAAGGTGAACTGAAATCTTTACTTTTGATAAACTAAACCTTTTCCCCTTGCAAAAAATGTAAGCAGATCTTTTGACTTTAGACGAGATTACAGGTGTCACAATAGATTTTCTTTGGATTCCTTCTTCTACATGTAGATTCTCATCATTTTCAACATCATCGAAAACAACAAGTGGCTGGTAGAACATTTGGATTCACTTTGTATTGATCTTGTAACAAACATTCAGGAGTAGAGTTCCTACAATACAATGTAACTTAGCTCTTCATAAAATAATATCTCTTTGTGAGGTTAATAATACTTTTTTCATACATACTGTAAAACTCATGTGTTTCAATTTGTTTATTCATTGCAATATTACGCACAAAATTGTCAAACGGACTTCCAAATAAAATTATAAGGCTTATAATCAAAATACTTATTGTCTTCACAATGATGATGTAAAAAACATACTCTCTTGTTGTGGCAAGAATTTAAGAGAATACCAGGTTCTTACTCCCAGAAAGCCTAAGATCGTGAAGATACCAGTCTCTTAGACATAAAATAAAAGTCTTTTTTTTAAATATACCAGAATAGATATCTTCCAACTGATCACACTCATCATAGTGACAGTTGGAGCATAGGAATCATCTGATGTTAGAGTCACATACTTTCTTAATACACGAATTACAATCCTTAATTTGAGCTGCACATCCTCTATGTGGCCTATAAGAATTGCTTAGTCTACAATTTTTATCATACTCACTTGCAATAGTGCAGTTCTCACAGGATGACCAGTTGTTCAACATAGCGGACATGTGTAGTAATTTTTTCACTATTGACCCTCACACTGCTAATTACAAACTAACTAGCATTACCCCAAAAAAATGTCTTTTACATCGAATACCCGCTTTAATTCATCACCTATTGGCTCCCTAGATGGAGGAGGAGGAGTAACCGAATAATACCCAACTAAACTGTCAACCTAAAAAACTTTCATGATATAAAAACATTTTCAATTTAAGAAATTGCAATAATATATCACTCTTTTGTCACATAGCGGCCCAACTCATTGTCTCCAATAAACTTCACTATTGCATTCAATCCGTCTTGTAGTCTAGGTATGTGCATGATATGCACCTTTACTGCAAAACATAATTGTTATTTTGATTTGAATCTGCCTTATGATATCTCACATCTTCTAAACATCCCATCCCACTTGAGAGTTAGCCGACAGCCCCATCTGATTTCTACTGCTCTGTTGAAGGCTCTTGTCCTTATATCACTGCTAACTACACTATCGACTTCTAATCATGTAAGAAAACCCATTTCAAATTGTAAAATATGCTTTTCAAATACGACTCGAAGAAAAACTAGATCACACTGTTATCACTCTAAAATCTACTTCTGTACTGCTATAAAATAAGTTTCTCTAAACCTCTAATAAATCTATAAGGGACGAATAATATTCGTCCCCTATATCCTTTCAGTCGAGATTGCTTACCGACAAGCAGTACATCGATTGGAAGTACTTTCCCTATGTTGGTGCTAGAAATACTTATGACTTTGAGGGGCTTATAAAACCAATTTTAAGGAAAAGTACACCCCCGATTGGCCTAATTGTATTCATGGAGACTTTGGGGGGCTACTAAGACTGGTTCTTACGAAAATTATAACCCCTATGTGACACATAGAATTCATAAAACCATTACTACTTATAAATAAGGCAAATATTGTTACTTGGGAAAAATCAGGAAAAGAGGTTCACATTTGTCGAATTACGCTCAACTCCGAAAAAAGGTCAACTGGGATGTTTGTTCAACGACATTAATTTCCACTTTGGCTGGTATTTGCAATGACGATACATAAATCACAACGCCAAACCTTCTGAATTGTTGGATTCAACCTCCGTACATCTGTTTTTATTTACGGTAAGTTGTACGTGACATTTTCTCGTGGTAAAAGACAGCGTAGCTTATATTTTCTGCTACCCCATGGAAATGAACGACAAACATATAATGATATGTGGAAGGGAGTATTGACAACTACCAACAAAATATCGTATTGTTAGAATTATATGCCTTTTAATTAAACAGGTTTATTGATTATATACCTTTTAACTAAAATTAGTTAAACGAGCTATAATTACGTATATATGTGTTTATTTTATCCTCAAAATTGACTACATAGTTTTTTTCTTAAAACTGACATATTGATATATCTGAAGAAATTAATCTAAATAGTTACAACTCTGTTGATTCTCTTTTAATCACAGATTTCATATGCGATTCGATGTATTCATTTCGATAGTGATTATTAAATGTTTTCTAGCAGCAGGTTTCACTTGCGCTTCATTTTCGTGCATCATTACCTCAGACTTTTTCTATGCCTTTTACTTTAGCTGTTCGGATTCATTCGAAATCATGTTTCATTATCCTTATGCCTTCTGAAATGTCTAAAATTGCTAGATAAGAAATTTCGTGACGAATTCAAATCCTCCTTCCTGCAAAGCGCTTTCATTATTAGTGCGTAGAATAAGAAATTTGGTCATGAATTCAATTCGCCCTTGCTGCGTAGCGCGTTTCTTATTTAATCGCAATTTTTTGAAATATCTAAACCCTACAATATTACAATTATCTTGTTATTCTTTAGTTTTAAGTCACATTTTCGTTTACAATTCAATGTGATTTGTTACTGTTTCTTGTTCCATGCCTTTTTCTTTAGCTGTTTAGAATCATTTGTCATTTTGTGTAATTTTGCACGTGTCATACATATTAACTATTAATTCCCCGTTTTTTCCTACAGACGCTACAAAAACACGTTCATTATTCAATTTTAATTTTCTGCAATGCAGTTTGTCATCTTGTGTAATTATACAAGAGTCATAGATACTAAAACTGATACTACCACTTCTGTTGCGAAAATAATGCAATTTATGCTCTTTAAATTTGGTTATAAATATGACATTACTCATATGATTTTTTGTCCAAAATTAAGGCTCTAAGCAAATTTGGCACAATCATAATGTTATTCTTTAGTTTTAAGTCATGAAGTGTCAAATAAGCAATTTCAATTCGTTAAAAAAAATTTGGTGTGGATACAATTCCTTCTTGCTCTTAGTCAGTCAGAGAGTTAAAATTTTACATGATTCGTATTCTCCTGGGTTTCGTTGTGATTTTTAGTGTGGCTTTTCTTGTAAGCACAGGCTTCGTTTAAAATTCGATAAGATTATCGCTCTCCATTGTCTTTCAACCCCATATTTCATTGTTTATTTTCGTTCGTCATTGCATCAGATATTTTTTTATGCCTTTTGCTCTAGCAGTTTAGATTCATACATCATCTTATGGCGTTGGATCCTCTTTCTGAGGTTGAAATAGCAAGGATTGTTAATAGGTTGAAAGGTTCATCGTTGTCTGGCCCTGATTGCATTTCTACGAAGGTAGTCAAGTTCATTCTTCCTTCGATTATTTCTCCTTTGACAAAGCTTGTGAATCTATCTTTTGAAAATGGGGTTTTCCCTAGTTCTCTCAAGCGAGCTAGAGTCATCGTTTTATATAAAGGTGGACCAAGGAATGATCCAGCTAATTATCGGCCTATATCGTTGCTGTCTGTTTTTAGCAAGATTTTTGAAAAGGCCATGCTTTCCCGTCTACTTTCTTTTTTAGAGGCAAAAAATTTCTTTCATGATTTTCAGTTTGGTTTCCGAGCGAAGCATTCAACCGAGCATGCATGTGCAACTCTTTTAAACTTTCTCCACTCGGCCCTTGACTCTGGTTTGATTCCTGCAGCTATATTTCTTGACGTCCGTAAAGCTTTCGATTCTTTAACCCATGGGATTCTGCTTTTCAAGCTATCACATTATGGTGTAAGAGGCCATACTTATACCTGGTTTGATTCTTACTTGTCAGGTAGAACTATTTCCGTAGATTCTCTTTTCCGTTCTTCGTTTGAAGATGAGTTTGGTGTCCCTCAAGGTTCTGTTCTTGGGCCGCTTCTATTTTTGATTTATGTTAATGACCTTATAGTTGTGGTTACGAGACAGAAACCTACAGTCTGCTGTCGGCTATGTCATCCTGAAATTTTTAATGATCAACAGTCAAAATCGCCTTCACAGGATGAGGACACTCTCGTCGCATTCGCAGATGACAGTACCCTTGGTACTGCAGTAAGAAAGGAGCCTGAGATGCATCCCAAACTAGTGGACCTTTTTGATAGAGTTATACTTTGGTTTGATGCTAAATACCTGGCCCTAAATGTTGCTAAGTCGAGTTTTCTAATATTCTCACGTATTTCTCAGGCTTGCCCTCAGTTATCTGAAATCCATCTGTCTAGGGGTTCTCTTAGCAGACCTAAGGATCGGTCTGTCCGATTTCTAGGTATTCTTCTAGATGAAAATCTTTCTTTTAAGAATCATATTGGTCTAATTAAAATGAAGATCTCCAGGAGTCTTGGAATTTTGAGGAAGCTTAAACATATATTTCCTGAATCGATTCTAAGAACTCTGTTTCATTGCTTCGTTGAATCTTACGTCTCTCATTGCCCTACGATATGGATGTGAACTTTTTCTTCTCTTTTGAAACCACTGTATAAGATATATGATAAAGGAAGAAACCTTTTACAGGAAATAAATTGTTCTGCACCTAAGCCTTTACTTGATTTGCAGTCACTTTACATTTTGTCGTGTGCGTCTTTCACTTTTCTTCAACTCCATGGGGATGTTTCTGCGGCCCTAAGAGCTACTCCATCTTTCGTCACTGATCAGTCTACGTATCATCTTCGTAATTCAAGCAACATTACCATTCTATTTACTCCATCAGTGAGGTCAGATTTTAATCCGCTGACCGCATGTCATATGGTATGGAATACCCTACCTGAATCAGCTCGAAAATGTCACTCGTTTGGTACCTTCAGAAGAACTGTAAAAGATATTTTAATGTCTAGATGAATGTATGTTTAATATAGTTTTTTTTTCTTTTTTAAAGTTGTTTATAGTAATATTATTATTTTTATTATGTTAAGATTTTTTTTTTTTAATGTTATGATAGGGTGGACGTCTCTGGGCTGAGTTGGATATTTTGTTATAAGTGGTGTTTACCATTTGTGCAGCATCTCGCCTGGCTTGGTTTCGGCGGATTTTGAGTGGAGGGCGACAGTTTGTCATCAGTATTAGTGATATTTAGGTATGTTTTTTTTTTCTTTTTTTCTCTCTGCTTTTCCGGGCCATGGAGCCCTGTAGGGGGAATATGTTGTAGCGTTTTCTTTTTCTTTCTTCTCTTTATTGTGTTTAATTATATGTGGAAGGTTTTTTTCCTTTTATTGTGTTCGTTTATTGTTTAATAAAATGAACTCTGAACTCTGAACTGGACTTATTTAATTTTTTAAGATGTCACAGAAAACAGAAATGTCTTTTCCAGGTTCTAACCACAGAAGATTGTTCGAAATTTCCGATTAAAATTCAATGTGAATCTCGCTGTCGTTTGTTGTAAAACTTGTTTTCTAATCACATTTATTTGTTCTTCAGTTTCATTATTCCCCCACCCACATAAATATTTTTCCATGTCCTTTGCTTTGCTTTCTGGATGTGTCTTGTCACACTTTATGGTCCAAGTTGTTGGACAAAAATTTCTTCTTGTTGTTCAAACGAAGTATCATTTTCAACTATTGTAAGTTAAATTGTGTCATGTATTTTGTACTTTGTTTAAATAAATGGACCTTAACTAGAATTAGCTAGAATTAGCTAGAATTAGATAAACTAGAATTAGCGCCTTTGTTAAATTAAAACCGTGTGTTCTTAGTGTTTTGGTTACTCTTGGCCCAATATCTACGTCTTTTGATGCTGGATTTGGTTTTACCAGCTCTTACTTCAGACTTGCCTATATAATTACAGTTTTTGCCAACGTCCTTAGAAGTACCAATGTCCTTAGCTACTGCTATTACTTCACTAACAGTTTTAATATGACGTTATAATCTCCAATGTTCGTATTTATATCTACTTCATAGCTATAGCTATTAGAAGCTTTTATAAAATACTGAACGTCTTTAATTGCCGATATTTCTTCCATTGAACGTTTAACTTTCACCTCGAATTGTCTTTCGTCATTATGAAAAGCATAATACCTAACCTTTCTCAAACAGTTCGTGGCAACGAACTGTAAGCAAGAAGCGACCCGGCTCAATAGTAACTGAAACTAAAAAAAAAATGGAATTTTGATACCAATAGATACATCAAAAGGATTGGATTTGTATGATGATTTCAAATATATAAGTTTCGTCTAGTATAGTCTTACCAAACCTGAGATAATTCGCCTTATTTTCGTAAAAAGAGGGAAAAACTCCCTAACGGTCATAGAATCTTAACGAAAATCACACCATCAGATTCAGCGTATCAGAGAACCCTAGTGTAGAGGTTTCAAGCTCCCATCTGCAAAAATGTTGAATTTTGTATTTTTTGCCAGAAGAACGATCATGGATAAGTGTTTATTTATTATTTTTTTTTTTCCCAGGGGTGATCGTATTGACCCGGTGATCCTAGAATATAGCAAGAGGGCTCATTTAAACGGAAATTAAGTGCTCTTTTTAAGTGACCAAAAAAATGGAGGGCAACTAAGTCCCCTCCCACGCTCTTTTTTCCCCAAAGTCACCCGATCAAAATTTTGAGATAGCCATTTTGTTCAGCATAGTCGAAAAATCTAGTAACTATGTCTTTGAGAATGACTCAATCCCCCACAGTCCCTTGGGGAAGGGCTGCAAGTTATGAACTTTATCTATTGTTTACAAATAGGATTGGTTATTGGGAAGTATACACACGTTTTCAGGGGGGATTTTTCCAAGGGGGGTCAGGGGCTACGTTGGAGGAGGTTTTCATGGAGGAAGTTTTCATGGGGGAGGGAATTTTCTATGAAGGGGGCTCCGGATTTCCCTGCATAATTTAAAAAACAATCAGATATCAATTAAAAAACAAGGTTTTTCACCTAAAAGTAAGGAGCAACATTGAAACTTAAAATGAACGAAAATTATTATGTATATGAGCTGCTCCCTCCTCAACACCTCGTTCTTTTGGCTAAAGTTTTTCAGTACTTTTAAAAAAGCTTATTGTTCTAATTAAACGACCGTTGTGTTTCAGGATTCATCTTTAAAGAATTGGGACAAAATTTAAACTTTAGCGTAAAGATCGAAGTGTTGAAAAGGGGACGGTCCCCTTCATATGCACAATAATTTCTGTTTCTTTTAAGTTTTAATGTTACTGCTTACTTTCAGTTGAAAAAACTTGTTTTTTAATAACAGAGGCTGATCCATTATCAGGTTCTTCGTTAATATCCTTAAACACTCCAATATCTTTATTTATAGCTATTTCATCGCTTGGAGCCTTTGTAAAATGTTGAAGGTCTTGATTTACTCCATTCACTTTGATTGGATCATCAACTTTTGCCTGGGCTTTTCATTATGATACACATATTGCCGGACCTTTGTTTTATTCGTACTCCCCTACAATTCCAAACACACTCAATAAGCTAAATGTAACATCAAAGAAAAACTGTTTCATAGCTACAAAGATAAATGACGCATCACAGAATGCATTAGACCTGTAAAATCTGGGCTATATATTTGCACATTAAGGGGTTCGGGGTAAGGTTAGCTTTGGTTACTCTACCCCCACCCTCTAAGGTGAAATATATAACCCGAAATATAGTATTAAAAGACAAGATAAGATTTTTTGCAAAAATCCTTCGGGTCATAACAACACAAAATACAGCCTACAAATGAAGTTCAGGAACAAAATACAACTTTAAATAGTAGGCCTACAAGTTAAAAAAAACAGAAAAAACAACAGAATGACGACCAAGAAAAACACCAACTTCCAACACTTTAACTGACTAACACCATCCATAATAAAATCCAGTTCCTAAAAACGTAACAAGCTATCCCCTCAAACATGATTTCCTATGCTTAATCCCTGAACGAAGAAACTTACACGACTGTTTAATAGCATATGCGTTCCTCTCAGCCATCCGCTCAATGAACCAGCATTCACTCCCTAGCACTCGTCCAAAATATTCATTCCACCGCTCAGACCTTCAGATAAATATAGTATTAGTTGTTGGGGGAGGGAGATGGTAGAACTTGACATTCTAGAAATTTGTTTTCCAAAAAATATTTTACTGCTAAGATTAATCGGGATTATAGCTACAATTCTAAATAAAGCTAAAAATGGTAATTTTTCTCGCAAAACAGTTTTTTTTTCAAAATTAGTTTTAAGTTATTGGTTACTGTGGACTGTGGTTCATTCTTTACTAGGTTGCAGCCATCGCTGCAACCATGATTGAAAAACTCGTTAGTTTTAACGAAAACAGTGCTCTTCAGAAAGACCAAACAAAATTGCACCAGTTGAAGGAACAAGACATATAGTTGTTTGTCTTTGGACATATAGAAAAGGATATATATGTTGTTTAATGAAAGCAATTATTTTAGAAAGACTGAACAAGATTGTATCGATTAAAAGAAAAAAAAAAACATAGGCTATGCTTGTTTGTCTCGTTAAACCTAGCTAAACTATATTTCAGCAGATAATTCTCTCTTTTAAGTAGCAGGCTTTTGGAAGTTTTTCGTAGTTAAGATATTTTACTTATCTTGTCTTTGAGCTTTTGGAATTTGGGACATTCCTATCTCGTTTTGGAAAACAGGAAAAGGACTATTCAATCCAGGACTGTCCCGTTCTTTCCCAGATATATGGTTGTTACCGTGAATGTTCGATATTCGTGAATTCACTGGTGAATGTCCAAAACACTTTTTTTTTCTTCTTAGATTTGGTCAGCGTTGCCAGTCAAATTTTTCGATTTAACACAAGGTTTGGTGATGACAGGTTAGGTCAGGTCATATTAGGTTTGGTTAGGTTGGGTTACCTTAGGTTTTTAACCTATATCTGATATTTATAATCAAATTGATATTTATAACCAATGATATTTATAACCAAATACCTAACCTAAACTAACATAACCTAACCTACCTTTAACTTTTACCATTATAGCTTGCATAAGACTGAAAAAACTGACTCGCAAAGCAAATTGAATCCAAGCAGAGAAAAAGGAATTTCGGACATTTACCAGTGTGTCTAGATTAACCAAACTTCCGACATTCACGGTAACATGGTCACAATCCATAAAATCAATTTTAATTCAAAAGAAAAAATAGAAAGCAAGCTATATAATTTTTATAGACCCTTCTCTTTTCAGGCTGTTTTTTCTTCTTCTTTTTTCAGTGGTAAGACTGTGCCAATTATACAAAGACAAGGACTGGTCCCTAAGGGCTGGAGCCAGAGGATTCTTTAATAACTGAATTCAAGTATTAAATTCTCAGACCTTACTCGTTATTTCTTTAGTTTTGTTTTAACTTATTCTCTTTGGGAATTTGATTTTTGATTTCTTGATTTTTATAGCCCCTTCTCTTTTGCAGTAATAAGCATTTTGCAAATGCTTATTAATCTCGTATTTTTTCACCCAATTTATCTTGCATTGTCTAACTTGGGAAGAAAATTGTTCTGGATCTGGTGTATATTAAGTTTTGTCACTTGTGACGAAGTGGCAAAAAAAATGGGTGACACAAATATGCCCTACAAAAGCCAAATTATAAAAGAAGCTTACATTTAAATAATATAAATAGTATGTATTCTTATCTCAAATTTTTTCTATTGCTTTTTTTAATCCTCCGTGTCTTTATTTCTCTTTTATCTCATAACTTGAGTGAAAGCCCTTTTTAGGTTAAATTCAACATGCTAGCTTTATAATTTATTTCATTGTAATAATGGTATTTTCTCAATTCATCATCTATTTATTTTCGCACCCAATGTCTTATACTATTTACCTAACCAGAAGCGAGCCAATTAATGCCTCAAAACCTAATATACATAAACACAAATGTATACATATATTATTTTATTGAAATATCGAGTTAAAAATAAATAATAAAAATTTTTGCTCAGTGCTTCTGAACGGTAACGACAGGGGCAGCATAGGTGAGAGGATGTACTGGAACAGGAACTGCATACGGCTGAGCATATGGAGCCGCAACGGGAACTTCTACGGGTACTTTCCTAACTTGAACTTCTGGAGTAAGGTGTACGTCAAATTGTGGTGTAATTTTCTGGGAAGCTCTGACTGGGGCATAGACTTTTTGCTTTTGAACGAGCTCTTCTGGAGCCGGAGCATATCCTTCTGGCACGGGTGCTCTCAGATCAGCAGTATAAGCTACAGCATGAGGAGCAGCATAAGGCAGAATAGTATTTTCACCTGATCTTAGGGCAACTGCAGGTGCAGCTCCAAGGGTTGGTTTGTAAATTTGGCTTGTGTATCCAGAAACAACTGGTGCATCTGCGTATGTCACCGTCTTTACCAAGGGTGATACAACTGGTGCTGAATAAGCAAAAGGTGATAAATAGCTAACGTATGTTGCTGGTGCAGCAGCTACGTACGCAACAAGAGCAGATATCGTTACCTATAAAAATGATTAAAGTAAATTAAAGCTTTCAGCTCAATTCCTCTTAACTAATAACTAAAATATCAGACTTGCAGATGTCAAATTAAACGGCTTACTCGACATACTATTCTAACGATACTTTTAATAACCACGCCACGATGGTGTTTCTTATAAATTATTACCAGAACATTCAAAATGAGGAACTCTATAATGCCTTATAATATCTTAATATCTTAAATCTAATATCTTCCAGTGTAACATCTTAAACGTTATATCTTAAGGACTGAATCTACTGTCTAAAACAGTAGTTTGTCAAATAAATCGAACTATTATCAGAACAAAGTTTTTCTGGGGGTTTCCCTTCTATTGTTTGCCAAGTTTCGTCATGTTCTACCCAGGGGCGGATCTAGAGTAAAATCTTGTTGGGGAGGCAATGTGACAAGAGCGTCAATGAGCAAAGTCTTGGGGGGTCTAATGTGACAAAGGCATCAATAATCTATCGAACTGACAAATTTATTTAAAAAAAAAAAATAGTGAAAAACAGAATAAAACAATGAATGAGGGCACCAGAATAAAAATTAAGGGGGTCCCCCCAGCCCCCTGGATCGACCAGTGGTTCTACCACTATAATAATTTCCGCAATCACACGCTAAATAGCAATAGACTTTGAAGTAAACACTTTATTAACGAAGCAATCGACATTAAACACAACTTAAATGCTAATATATCCTTAAATATGTACTTCGGCGAGAAAAATTTTAACCCTATATAGAAACAATAATAAAATTGTTTTGATGCAAAACAAAGTAAACTAATTAGCCAATCAAAATGAGCCCATATCCAAAAAATATAAGAGGCAAGATGCCGAAAAAGTAAGCAGTGCAAAAAGCAATTATAGAAATTTTTAATACAAGTATATAACATGATTCAGTAGCTTTTTCTTCCGTCTTTGTTGAACTTTTGTGAGGTAATTCTGTTCAGATTCATTTAATCTTCACATTCTTTGCTTGGTTTTATATTCCGGCAGCCTTCCCTCCTCCCTATTACAAAATCTCACGAGCCAAATAGCAGACTTTTAAATGAAATAACGGGATAATTTTTTTACATGTATATAATAAATAGTGAACACAACCAAAAAATAGAGAAAGGGGTGGGTTGAGGTCTTAGAGAATCTCGTATTTTACCAGTAGGCGTTTTCAGGCATAAACTTTTAAATTTTCGAATACTTTTATTTATTTATCTCCTTGTGCAGATGCCTTGAGTAGTAATACTAACTTAATTGTGCACATGGGCGCCCATAAGATGAATTTTAGGGGGGCTTAACCCCCCCCCCCCGCATGGGTGCCCATGCTTGTGCATGTCTATATGTGAAGATGGAGACATTCTTATTTAGTATTAAAGTTATATATGTGGATCCTATACTTCAAGTAGTTATAGTAATGAAGGAGTCTTAGTAAAGGATCGCAGAAAAATTTACTTACAAAAGCGTTCATGGCTAGGAGATTGAGATTAGTTCAAGAAGACTGGAGCTGTACTCTGTTGAAATAGAGTGGCGAAAAGGGTTTTATAGAAATCTAAATCTTGGAAAGATTTAACACACCCAACCTTGCGGCTAAAAGATTTTGAACCTTAGTAAATATACAGTGTATAACTGGTTGTATTTACGTGACTTTTTGTATAGGATGAACAGGATGTATTAATTACTAAACGGCAATGAGACCAAAGTCTATGACATCACGAAAAACCAGTTTCATAATCATTATTGATTGCAGTTTATTCCTAGCGGATTAGTCTAGCAAGCATAATTGTATATCTCTCAGACTGTCATGATCGAGCGGTACAATCAGCATTTCATTTTAGAGAAAGACAAAAATGCTAGAGACGGTGAAGGATAAGCAACAGCATACGCTGTCTGTTTCCTCTAGGATATAGCTGGGGCCCTCCTCTCTCCTTCAAAGGAAAATTCTGAAAAGGAGTTAAGATATATCAATACATTTTTAGGAAATAACTTGACAATGTTCAGACCCTCCCCCCCCCTAATGATTTTCTGATCTTCCAAAATCTATGTAATGACTGTGTGGGTGTATTGTAAATAGTGAAATAAAAAAAGCTATTATTTTTATAAATTAATCTAAATAAATAATTCACGCTATGTTAGCTGTTAATTGCTCGTTAGACTCGGCGAGTCGGTTGGCCCGGGGGGGGGGGGTAAATTTTTAGACCAGACCCCAGAAGAACTCAGTGCAATGTCCAGTCGGGTTTTTGAACATCGTCGTTGTGAAATATTATTTTACTTGAGCTGTAGTCTGTAAAAAGAGAAATTTTCATTTAATAGAAAAGAATGCTGTTTCCCCCCTCCGCTTTCTTAAAAAAGAGCCTTCGGTTAAATATTAGAAGAACTGATACTGCAGCATTTGTGTATTTGAGAAGATTTTAAAATCTGAAAGGAAATTTCTGGTATCCTCGAATGATGTAGACACACGCCCATGGTTAAACAAACATTCTCATTTACACTTAATAATGCTTGTTGTTCGTAGTTGTTGAAAAAATAACAAGTTTCATGGTGACGCATACGCTCCTTCCCTCAAGTCCCAAGGCTTTCACAATCTTTCCTGATAGTTTCCGATATAATTCCTTGTCTTTCCACTTTGTTTCAAAATTTTCCTTCTTTTAAAATGTTGCAAACAAATAATGCTGTTAAAACAGTTGAATTGGTAACAAAGTTGGCACACGAGATGCCTTTTTTCAACGACTGTTTGGCCAAAAATGGCAATTTTGGAGTATTCGGGTAATGGGCCATTTTTTCCACAACAATCTAATAGGAGAGCTTAGACTACCCCTCTAAATTTCAAGATTTTAAGGACCTCATTGTCAACCTGTTACGATTATTTGGTTTGTTAATATAGGCAAAGAGCATCAACAACTTGCATAGTTGCCCATATTGTTTGAATAAGGGTCCGAATCCTCATGCTTAGAGTTTTCAAATATATTAAATTTGATGGTTTTATTTTCATCAAGGTAGCACAACTTTATGAGGTATTTTTCAATTTTTAAAAAACCACGAATTTTTGCGATCTTTACATTTGAAGCGTATATTTAAAAATTAGTTAATTTAACATATATAAAGTAATAATAAGAAGGAAACTCTTTTGATACGTGTTGGCATGAGTTTTTCGTTTTTTAGTTTCTATTATATATGGTTTTGTTTCTGATAAAGGCCACTCTTTATTTGCCGTCTTTTACTATGAGTGGTTTAAAAGGGCAAACTATATCCTATCATACTTCACTTGGGAAGGGGAAGGAGTTTTGAGAAAGGTCACTGTCACCTCTTACGATTAGGAATTTTCGGATGCTTCAAGTTTTAAACACTTTTTCTTCTGTATTGAAGTTTTGTGCTTTTCTTCTTTATATATTTCTGGTGCAAAAATATATTTTTTCCCCAGAAAATTCTATATATGCTATAGAGAAAGCCATACCGACTCTCCGAATTTTCAGCCCGTGAGAATGCCCCCCAAATCGGAAAGGGAGTATTCGTAAGTAACCACCTACATTAGGGGTCTCTACCCTCAATATATATATATATATATATATATATATATATATATATATATATATATATATATATATATATATATATATATATATATATATATATATATATATATATATATATATATATATATATATATATATATACATATATATATATATATATATATATATATATATATATATATATATATATATATATATATATATATATATATATATATATATATATATATATATATATATATATATATATATATATATATATATATATATATATATATATATATATATATATATATATATATATATATATATATATATATATATATATATATAGGCACGAGACGGATGAGGCAGGCCGGTATATATTGAGTTTTCTGATTACGCATTAGCATAATTGTCACGTTATTCTTTAGTTTAGGCCATGAGGTCTCAAATTAGCAATTCCATTTGAATTAAGATATCCATGACGTGATTTCAATTCCACCTTCCTGTTAATACTTCACAGAGTCCTACATAAATAGCGACGGAGACCTTTCCATCATAAACATCAACAAAAAAAAAAAAAAACAATAGGGAATTCTTTTCACAAGATAGTGGATTTCTATATTTGAATGAATATTTCCACCCTACATCCAGAGGTCGTCCTCAGCAAATAATAAATATATTAAAGAAAAGTGACTTACATTAAAATACAACCAGTAAAACAAAAATCAAAAATTTTAAAAACAGTCCCAGCATCCTTACTTCAGCAAAGTTACAACCTTACCTGAAGTTGAACTTTGCTGAAATAAGGATGCTGGGACTGTTTTTAAAAAAAAAATTTTTTGTTTTAATGGTTAAATTTTAATATAAGTCTCTTTTATTTTATACGTTTATGTCTATAATATAAAAGATGACCTAAAAGTCAGATAATCTAAAAGTCAGACGACTCAGGACCTACCCAATTATTAACCCAAGAGTGGATATTTGGTCGATACATCTTCTTCCCTTCCTAGAGCCAAAATATTCTTCTCTTAAATTTTTTCTTCATCAAACTATTATTCATCTCCAAGTCTGAAAAGGTATCATCATACTAAGTAATTAGCATCCTAGAGAAACCAAACTAATGCCTTTATAGTTACCACACTTGCTCTTATCACCTTTGTCAAAGATGAATTTAATTAAAGTTTTTCTGAAACTGCCTGGTACTTCTCCTTTTTGAAAAATCCTATTCGTAATCCCCAGTAGCTTATATTTACCTTCATTACCCCTATATTTCAAAAAGTCATTTACCATATTATCGGCGCCTGGTGCCTTATTGCTTTTCAATCTGTTTAGTACTTTTACTAATTTTAGCTCCATTTCCAACTTTAACCGAGACAGTTCCAGATTGACTATTTCCTTCCACTTTTTTAATGTGCAAATGGAATATTTTACTATTATGTAGTCGGGCTGCATCTTCCAGATTTTCAGTAGTTTTATCCATGGCCTATACTTCGCACCTCCGTAATTCACATTTCAATGTTTTCTCTACATTCTTTCTATTCCTTTTATTCTTGTAAGATCAGTTACTCAAATATTTCTTGCAAAAGCCCCTCCTCTACTCTACTAGACTTAAAGCAATTTCACTTATATTCCTAGATGCGTTTCTAACTTTCAACCATAAGACACCATCTGGTATTTTGCAGATTATTTCTTTAAATTAATCCATCCATCTTCTATACTGTCGATTTTAGACTCTCCAGCTTAATATTCAACTATTCCTGGAGAATTTATCTCATATCCTTATCTCAGAGTTTAAAACGTCATAACATCCCGAAAGGTAGCTTACCCATCCTAAATTTCAGCTTCAGATTAACCCAAGACACTACTTGACGGTAACCTTTACTCTTAACATCCACAGCAGGGTTCTAGGCGTTCACCCCCCGGCGCTACCTCCCCCCCAGAAAATACCCCCTTCCCCCGCAGAAAATACCCCCCGCGGAAAATACTCCCTGGAAAATACTCCCCGGAAAAATACCCCAGTGGAAAACATCCCCCCCCCCATGAAACATGCCTCCCGGTAAATACCCTCTCCCCGAAAAACACTCCCGGTTAATACCCCCCCCTTAAAACACACCCCGTGGCAAACAAGGCTTTCCAAAATTGAGAATTTTATTTGAGTTTTACTTTTTTTTTAGTTCCGTAGGGGGAAGGAATTTTGGTACTTGTGTATTACGCGCCACTCACTCAAGTTTACGCTGTATAATTAGGAACTCACCATGTATTTAGTTCTTAGTTTCACACCATTAGTTTCTTTCTTACTTTAGAAATAAATTTGGGCTATAGATTTGCATATTAGGGGGGGAAGGGGTTAAAGTATAACGGGTCCGCATGCAAAATTGGTACAAGTATTCTGAATATTAGATAGATAGACAGAGAATTGAATTTTAAAGACAAATATGCGGCCATTAACATAGTAAAATAACATAAATGAAAGGCAAAAATAACATAAACTTTGATCAGCGATCATCATAAAACACTTAAATGAAACACTATATTAACCTAATTATAGTACTTAATACTTGGAAAAACGGTAATTTAAAAAAAAAAACACTTAACACTTGGAAAAAAAAACTTAAATGAAACATTATGTTTACTTTATACTGGGATTTTTTGCTTTTTAGTTAACAAAATTTCCAGATACCTCGCTATTCTTCTGTAATTTTTTAGTGTCTGAAAAGAATTATTTTCTGACTAAAAACTGTCCAAATACTTTACTCTCCCGGTAAATACCCCCGGAAAATATCCCCCCCGTGGAAAAGAAGGCTTTCCAAATTTAAGAATTTTATTTCAGTTCTATTTTTTTAATTTCCGTAGGGGAAAGGAATTTTGGTAATTGTGTATTATGGGAAACTCACTCAAGGTTACGCTGTGTAAAACTCGAGAGCCAACCGGTTTCTTCGTTAGTTTTTTTTAGCTTAGCGCGAGACAGGACCAAGACAAGTGACAGAATATATGGTAAATATATAGTTTGGGCTGTATAAGGGGGGGGGGGAGTGGTAAATTATTTGGACAGTTTGAATTCAGACAACAATTCTTTCTAGGTATGGCGGCTAAAAAATTACAGGAGAATAGTGAGGTATCTAGAAATTTTGCTAAATAGAAAAAAAAAAAAAAAATATCCCAGTATAAAGTAAATGTAATGCATCACTTAAGTGTTTTTTCCAAGCGTTAAGTTTTTTTCAATGACCGTTATTCCGAGTATTAAATTCTATTGATAGGTTAATGTAGTGCTTCATTTAAGTATCTTATGATGAACGCTGATCAAAGTTTATGTTATTTGTGCCTTGTTATATGTTCATGTCCGTATATTTAGCTTTAAAATACGCATCTCTATCTATTTATCTAATATGCAGAATAACTTTACCAAACACATTTTGCATGCAGATCCGATATATTTTATCCCCCCCCCCCCCGCTAATATGCAAATCTATTGCCCAAGTTTATTTATAAAGTAACGGAGAAACTAACGAAAAAATTGGTGTGTTCTCGAATTTTCGAAACATCGTAAACTTGAGTGAGTGGCGCATAATACACAAGTATCAAAATCCCTTCCCCCTACGGAAAAAAAACTCGAATAAAATCATCAAATTTGGGAAGCCTGATTTTCCTCGGGGGGGGGGGGTATTTTCCAGGGAGGGGGTATTTACCGGGGAGTATTTTCCGCGGGGGGTATTTTTTCGGGAGGTATTTTCTAGGGGGTATTTTGCAGGGAGATATTTTCTGCGGGTGGTATTTTCCGCGGGAGGGTATTTACCGGGAGGGAGGTACTTTCCGCGGGGGGTATTTTCTGGGGCTGTATTTTCAGAGGGGTAAACGCCGACCATCCACAGCAGTGCTCCTATTTACCCCAGTATCTTGTATCGAATCTTTGAATATCCTTCCAGCCTGAGTAAATAAATTCTATATCACATATTTTCATGTTTCATACACCTGAAATATGGGTTTTTGAAACTCTTCACAAGTCATATTCAAAACTTCTGAATCCATTAGCCAAAATATGAATACGTTTTTTATTATAAAAAAATTCAGCGTTAAAAAATTCCAAGTTGTGCTTTTCATATCATTTAAATCTTCAAATAATTATGGCCTCATGCTCAGAACCGGACAGCCAGAAGTCCCCTGGACCTCCAGTGTGAATGGAGGCTTTGTGCAATCCTGGCAAGTCAGCAATTCCAATTCGATTAAGAAATTATGGCGTATATTCAATTCTTACTTCGTAAAATAACAAGTTTGTTCATTATGCTGTAATTTTGATTTGTCTTCTAGCTGCAGATTTGGAAGTGCAAGCTTTTCGTTGACAATTCAATGTGATTCTTGCTGTCGCTCGTTCGGTGTATTTTGCTTGCATTTCACATGAAAAATGTTTTTTTTTAAGTTAAAGCTCTAAATAAATTTTTCCCAAACTCGGGACCTTTATAGATTGTTTTTCAGGCCAGAAAATCTAAGAATGCTACTAAAAAAAGAAAAAGAAAAAAAAATGGAGCCATTTTCGAGAAAAAAACCTTATAGATACACAACTATTGCTTGCTTAAAGAGAGTAGATATGTAATGTTGCTTGTTCAAACTGGATGAAACATGCCTTCATTTCATCTAAATAGAAACGATAGAAGAGGGGTTTGGAGAAGATGCAGGCCCAATTTGTGCTTCCAACCATTTATAAGTTCTTTGCCTGATATCAGTTTGAATGAGGTGTAATTTGCCCTCATGTTCTGCAAAAATGTGTTTGCGAAGAACAGGGCAATTTTCAAACAGTTCGTGGTAACGAACTGTAAGTAAGGAGCGACCCGGCTCAATGGTAACCGAAAGTCTAAAAAACGGATACCAATAGATACATCAAAAGAATCAGATTTAAATTGTGATTTCAAATATATAAGTTTCATCAGGTTTAATCTTACCATCAAAAGTTTAGCCTGAGAATATTTGGCTTATTTTCGAAAAAAGGGGAAAAGATCCCCTAAGAGTTATAAAACCTTAATGAAAATCACACCATCATATTCAGCGTATCGGAGAACCCCTACTGTAGAGGTTTCAACAATGTCTACATTGTTGAAACTATCTACAAAAATGTGGAATTTTCCATTTTTTTGCCAGAAGAAAGATCACGGACGCGTTTTTATTTTATTTTTTTTCTTTTCCCCAGGGGTAATCGAATTGACCCAGTGGTCCTAGGATTTTGTAGGAGGGCTCATTGGAACGGAAATTAAAAGTTCTAGTGCCCTTTTTAAGTGACCAAAAAAATGGAGGGCAACTAGGCCCCCTCCCACGCTCTTTTTTCCCAAAGTCACCCAATTAAAATTTTGAGATAGCCATTTTGTTCAGCATAGTCGAAATTTTAGTAAATATGTCTTTTAGGATGACCTAATCCCCCACAGTTTCCAGGGGAAGGGCTGCAAGTTATGAACTTTGCCCATTGTCTACATATTGTATTGGCTCTTGGGAAGTATACAGACATTTTCAGGAAGGATTTTTTCGGGTGGGGGGGGGGCTGGAGGAGGGGGTTATTCGGGAGAATTTTTCCGTGGAGGATGTGTCTTTGGGGTAAGGGACATTTCTATGAAGGGGGCGCTGGATTTCCAAGCATTACTTAAAAAACGATCAGAAATTAAATTTAAAAAAAAAAAGTTTTTTCAACTGAAAGTAAGAAGCAACATTAGAACTTAAAACGAACAGAAATTATTACGTATATGAGGGGGTTTGCCCCCAAGTCAATACCTCGCTCTTTACGCTACAGTTTTTTTAGTGTTTTCAAAAGAGCTATCTATTCTAATTAAACGGCTTTTGTGATTCAGGGGTTTGTGAATTAAACAAAATTTTAACTTTTGACGTAAAGAGCATGGTATTGACTAAGGAGAGAACCCCCTCATATACGTAATAATATATACGTAATAAAAAAAAACAATAAAAAAAACAAGCGATACGGCTCAATAGTAATCGAAACTTTTAAAAACGGAATTTTGATGTCAATAAAAGTATCAAAAGAATGGGCTTATCATGCTGATTCTAAATATATAAATTTTATTAAGTTTAGTATTACTCATGAAAGGCTACGAGCCTGAGAAAATTTACATGATTTGTTAAAGAGGGGGGGAAACATCCCCTAAAAGTGAAAGAATTTTAATGAAAATCACACCGTCCGATTCAGCGTATCAGAAAATCCTGTTACATGGGTTTCAAGCTCATATCTGCAAAAATCTGCAACTTTGTATTTTTTGCCAGAAGAAAAATATACGAATATAGAAGTTCGTTACGTAAGTTAATTTGTAAATTATGTCAGAACCAAATTTAGAGACAGCCATTTAGCAGAAGAAAAGTAAAATTTTTATACAAATTTTGTTTACTTATTCAATGACGGTGAGCCAAAATAAAAGCTGCATTAACTAAAAAACGATCAGAAATTAAATAAAAAAAAACAAGTTTTTTAAACTGAAAGTAAGGAGCGACATAAAACATAAAACGAACAGAAATTATTCCGTATATGAAAGGGGCTGTCCCCTCCTCAACGCCTCGCTCTTTACGCTAAAGTTTTTTATTGTTTAACAAAAATAGAGTTGTGAGAAGTCAAACTTTAGCGTAAAGAGTGAGGCGCTGAGGAGGGGATAGCCCCTTTCATATACGGAATAATTTCTGTTTGTTTTAAGATTTAATGTCGCTCCTTACTTTCAGCTTAAAAAACTTGTTTTTTTTATTTAATCATAATTAGGAGCCGTTACTCATGGCAAGCTAACCAGTCATACAATATCTGGTATATCGAATGACATTACTTTATCACTTAGTCCATTTAGTATTTAATGCTATTAAATAAACACAGGTATATAATGTGTTTTATTGCTGAAAAAAAGCATACGTGTTTGATAGATATCAAACATATATCTGTATATGTAATAAAAGATAGATATCTTTTATTATTAAAAATAAAAATTAATAAAATATTATTTTACATAATAAATAAAAGATAGATATCTTTTATTTGATAGATATCAATGTGAGGGAGAGGTGACAGTTATGATTTAGCAAAAATGATAAAGAAACCTAATAAAAATGTCCGTGCAAAAATAGAAATCTTATAAGACGGCACAAGAGTAATCATTTTTTTTAGGCAGTGCTGCA
The DNA here is from genome assembly GCF_049724085.1 of Artemia sp. Qi Xiang Cuo. Lineage (NCBI taxonomy): Eukaryota > Metazoa > Arthropoda > Branchiopoda > Anostraca > Artemiidae > Artemia > Artemia sp. Qi Xiang Cuo. Next base: position 58,331,640 of record NC_142795.1, on the reverse strand, counting down.
GTAGTTTGAGTAAGGGAAAACAAGTCCCAGAAAACAAGTAAATTAAAAAAAAAAAAAAATGAAACTTAATGTAGAACTCACAAAAATTTTCAGAATTTGGAAGTAGGCACAAATACATCAGCCCTATCTTATGCTCTTATCACATGACATACCAAGACACGTCATGCCACGTCACATGACATACTCTCCATCCCATAATGACTTGTTGTCAGATTTGATATAGAAAGTCCAGTAAAATATGAGCTGCGCTAACATCAACCGTTTTGATTCGACATGGCGTCTACCAAGTGAAAGAATGTGTACTTTACATCCTCCCCCCCCCATAATATATTTGACTCTATTCCAGCAAAAAAAAAAAAAAAAAAAAAAAAAAAACTAAAAATCTTGTACAAATTGCATACTAAAAATCAGTCATAAAAATATTATTAACTAGTCTTAACAAATTAGTAAACAGAATTAGGGCTGATGGACCAAAATAACAACCTACTCAAATGTCTAATTGCAATAAAACGGTGGTTTTTCCTTCTTATAACAAATGCCAGTCGAGCATCATAATTTATCTTTGTCCAGTCGGCCTCTTTAATACGACAAAACACAGCTACACATAACCACACAACGACAACATTTTTGATCTCTTAATTAGATTTATTTATAATTGTCGGCATCCTTTGATCTTCTCTTGTGAAACTATGTCGGTTTTTGTCAAGTTCGGTTTTGGATATACTCAAAGAACATTAAACGAATCATACTATAAAGGACAAAAAAAAGTAGAAAGTATTCAGTGAATAAAATAACCCTAACTCATGACAAGTTTTGTTTCCCAGTAAAAAGAAACATTAAAAACTCATCATGACGGAAATTAATCACATTCTCTCTCTCTCTCTCTCTCTCTCTCTTTTTTTTTTTTACTGACTGGACTGCTTATTATACAATGTCTGACGCACTACGTCAGACAAGTTACAGGCCCAGCTGATGCACATGATGTCAGACTGGAGGCAGATATCAGTACATAACCATGCAGCAATTTGTGCCGCAGTCACCTACACTGCACAGTTTTCTGGTCTTTTCGTAGGTTCAAATCCTCTATAATATATAAGCAGACTGGGAAGCTGCGCGGCACGAATATTGCCGTACAAAAAGAGTGGGAGTAGATTCCATGATAGTCGGGAATCCTGTCGACAGTAAATATGCCGGCGCTGCAACAGCACTTTTTGACATTTACGAACTTTTATCCTGCCAATATTCCGCTCAATTAGTAGCAAAAATATTAAAATTTTGAACGCTGGGCTCATTATAAGGGTGTGGCTCATTACACATACTGTATTACAGTGGTATTATGACGATTAACTTTAGGTTGTTGACACTAGCTGTCTTTTTATTGATGGCTTTGAAAATCAATCTGCATTATCGGAGGACAAAAGTGTTTTCATGGTACCTCTTACTTCCCTTTCCCCTTCTCCAACTTTTACCAGAAGAGTTGGGATGTTGCACCTCCTTTAATAATAATGCATGAACTTATGGTAAACCTGTATAATTTGAAGCACTAAGCGGGTCAATGGTGTCGGAAACAACAATTCTGTATATCTCCGAATTAGCAAAATATAAAGATGGAAGCATTTAGTAGGTTTTTAACTTCTACAAAACGCCCAGTGGCAAACACACTGTGCAACACTAACTCTTCAGCAGAAGGGTATGTTTGCTTCACCTTGTTTGAACCAGAATCACGCTAGGATTTACACTTGTATGATTTGAGATCAGAACTGGGTCTGTGACTCCTCCAGCACCCCTCCCTCTAGCTGCAAGCTTTTTAGCTGAAAATAGGCATGTTGCACACTGGCACATTGCAGCAAAACCATTCAAATTTTTGTATCTGGTATTTTGTTCGATTGGTTTGAAATTTATAGGACATGTACCTTTGGGCTTATAGGAAAAGAAAATGGTATTTTTCAGAGGCTAATTCCTCTTCTCTAGCCTTTACACGCTTGAAATATTTCACAAAGATGTTCCGATCTACTATAAAACATATAGGGCAAGTCATTTTTGTTGGAGAAATTTCAAAGAGATTTTTGATAAATTTTCCGAGACTTCAGCCAGTTCATATCCCTATCTACTTTTCCTACTAATGTGTCTGTATTCATTTCAAATTTGATAGGAGGGTATCTACAGCCAAAGAGATTTTAATCACGAAATTGTAGACTGCTGATCCCAGCCCAGGCGATGACAGGCTTCAAAGCTTCATTTTTCGGAGGTTTTTCTTTTATCACGAAGAACTAGTAAACAAGAATTGCAAAGCTTGTCAAGGATAAGAGGTTACATATTGATGCGAATTGGTATTTCAATTAGTAGGCTAATTTCTGATGCACTAAAGGGAAGGGAACAGTTCATGCAAGTTAGAAGAAGTACAGTATTTTTTAGGCAATCTCTTGCCAATACATATGGTTTTAAATTATTTATGCAGTCAGAGCCTTCAACAAGAATGGATAGATATTACATATCAAACAGTTCGTGGTAACGAACTGTAAATAAGGAGTGACTTGGCTCAATAGTAACCAAAATTCTGAAACGGAGTTTTAATATCAATGGATATATAAAAAAAATCAGCTTTTTATTCTGATTCCAAATATATAAAATTCCATCAAGTTTATTGTTACCAGTCTAAAGTTACGAGCCTGAGAAAATTTGCCTGATTTCTGAAATAGGGGGGAAACACCTCCTAAAATTCAACAAATCTTAATGAATCACACCATCAAATTCAGCGTACCAGAGAACCATACTGTAGAAGTGTCAAGCTCAGATATCCAAAAATGTGGAATTTTGCTGTTTTCGCCTGGAGAAAGATCATGGATGCATGTTTATTTATTTTTTTCCCCATGGGTGATCATATCAAAATAATGGTCCTAAAAGATCGGGGGACGTTGCATTCGAACGGAAATTAAAAGTTCTAGTTCCCATTTTAAGTAACCAAAAAGATTAAAGAGTAACTAGCCCCCACGCCCCTTTTTACCCCAAAGTTATCTGATCAAAATTCTGAAATGGCCATTTCGTTCAGTAAAATTGAAAAGTCAAATAATTATGTCTTTACGAGTAAAATGAACCCCACTCCGTGGGGACAGGCCTGTAAGTTATGAAGTTTCCCATTTTCTACGTATAGCATTTGTTATCTGGAAGTATACAGACATTTTTCATGGGTGTGATTGGTGCTTGGGGTGGATTTCCATAGGGAGAATCTTCCTTGGTGAGGAAAATTTCCGAGGAGGGAAATTTCAAGGGGGGTGAATTTTCCAGAGGCAATTTTACACCCGAGGGATTTGAAAAAATTCCTATACTAAATTCTTTTTAATTTTCTTCCGTTCTCTGTGCCAACTCAATTTTGCATGTGGAGATGTTCCGGAGGAATTATTCGGGGGCTATTCTCGTCGTGTTTTGATTTCAGGGAAAAAATTTTCCCAGAAATGGACATTTGCGGAGTGATCGAGAAACCGATTAGAATTAAAGTCTTTTTCAAATGAAAGTATGATAAGGACAATTTTTCAGACTGGAAAGTCTGCAAGACATTTTATGGGCAGGGATTTTCAGCAAGGATGTAACTGTCTGGAGGGAATTTGACAGGGCCCCCATAAAATATACTTATACCAAAAAAAGACACTTTCGAATTAAATTTTAAATCTTATTCTTGTGCTTACCACACCCCCACCCCATTGGTGAATACTTTTTTTCCATGTTAATAAAATATCAACTTAGAAAAAACAATAAAGAAAATAGAAAACCGCTGTGATATTTTAAAATATACAAAATGAGAATTATGTAAATATGTCAGTGGTGATTTTCTTATTAGAAAAATAATGTTTGTAGTGACGTTTTTTACTTTGTTTTTTTATTGATCTAAAAATTTTTAACTTTTTTTCCATGTCTTAAAATCACATAAGATATACTTATAGCAAAAAAATCTGGGATATTTTAAAAGTACAAAATGAAGATGTTATAAATACATCAACAATGACTAAATTAACATCATCTAAGAATCTCTATTTCGCTTATAGGTGTTTGATGTTTGGAGAGCATTACCCTTAAGCGAGGAAGACGAAGCAATACTTATAAAGTGTCCCGAAAATCACCCCTCACGTGACTTTTCATTACAGGACGGAAACGTACTAGATACTTCTAAAAAAACATATCAATATATAAAAAAAGGACATAAACCAACTAATATTTTATGGCAGACTAAGGAAGTTTGCCATAATGATATCACTTTTAGATCTTCAATGTAAACCGTCACAAAATAAAAGGATAAAATCTGAGGTTTAAACTTTTATAATTTTTTTTATATTGAGTACAAATATTATGTTTTTGTTTTAAAAATAAAAGAAACATGTATTATTCTAATTTATTGTTCTTGAACATTGTAGTAGGAATGATAAGGGACTTATTTATTTTGGATGTTTTAAAATGACAATTGTGATACTTTAAAAGATACTATATAAGGATATGTTTTGGTTTCGAGCGTGCTTTATAATCCATCAGAAACAGGTTTTGAAAATTAACGACACGTGAATTAATAAATCTTACGATTCACAGGCTTCAGTATTGAAAATGAGTTCTGTGTATTTGTCTCAGAGTATATTAGACTTAAACATTCCTCAAGTTGTGTCATTTTTGAAGCAACATTCCTATTGTTAGATGAATAATGTCGTGAACTTCATAGCTATAAATGGAATCTCAAATATAATATGATCAAGTATAATAAAAAACGATGGTGTGCAGCATTAAATTTTATAAATCGAAGTGGTTTTCATGATAAAATCATATAACCATGCAGTGAAAATGCTTATGAAATAAAAATATAAGAAGAAATTCAAGAAATATGCAGTTTTTTTGGCGTGCAAGCTGTTTATGTTAAGGGAAATGTCCCAACGGAAAAGGTTTAAATAGAAGAACATGATAAGGACATTCCATTTTGATACTCGATCACCAATTAAAAGACTTGGAATTTAACAAGTAGCTGAGTTTATTCTGTGCAAAAGTGCTTTTTTTTTATTAATTGTCGATACTTAGTCACCAATTAAGAGACTTAAAATTTACGAAGTAGTTGAATTTGTTCCATGCAAAAGTGCTTTTATAATAATTTTGATACTTAGTCACTTTTGAATTTACCAAGTAGGTGAGTTTATTCTATGCAAAAGTGTTTTTTTTATTAATATTTTGATACTTCAACACTACAAAATATCCTAAGTCATATGTTTATGAATAAGTAGTTGTGAACTTTAATAAATAAACATCTTTAACCTTAAAATTTCCTTTATATTTAGGCCTGTTACCAAAAGAAATCACACAGCTAGTTTCCAATTAAGCTATGATGGATGAAAATATTGAAATAAAAACATTTTTTAACTGTATCATCTGTAAAGGCTATTATCCTGATTTTACCACCTCGTAAGAGTTTAATGCAATAAATTGAGAATATGTGGACTTTAGAATTAACGAGGTGAATCTGGAGGAGATGAGGAGGGAAATATTGACTGAAATGAATTCAATTACAGTGGAGAGAAACTCAGTTTTAGATTATTGAGGTAAGAAACTAGCGGAAGAAAGGGTGCCCTTACCGCCCCATGAAAGCTCAAAATCACAACAATGGTCTTGGAAAAGAAGGTACGGCATACAAGAAAGAGATCACGACGATCTCTATGCAAAGTTTGTGTACAGAATGAATATTTTTTTCAGTAGTCTACTTTAAGACCCCGTAAAGGGAGTCTGTAATGAGAGTTTATAGATGTGTTTGTTGTGACCTTTTGGAAGAATACAAGTAAGCTATTTTCTACAGCCGTGTGAGATTGTTTTTCCAGGAACCCAGACAGGGTAGGAACAGAGTTACGAGATAATGTCATTATTATATTGACAGGGGGGTTCGTTACCTCCAAGGAGATAGTTAGAGATTTTTAGTGGTGACCCCGGGTTGGGTACTCATTTGGCCTTAGAATTTGGCCATTTGATCGCTCGATCACGTTAGCATACCCTGGGGAAGGGTATGCTGTAAATTGGGTACTAACAAACCCGACATTTACAGAACCGGTGTGGTAGACTTGGGCATCCCATTATAATATTGGGCACCGCCGGGGGCTTTTCCCCCCAATAAGTGGTGTAGCACCATTTTTGCACCAAATAAGTGGTGAAAACCGTACGTTACCACACCAACACTGGTGGCAGCAAGAAAAGGTCCAATCAGTAAACCTGATAGTAAAAGAATTCCGCGTTTTCGAAGAGACAAGTTGAGTTAGCCTATATAGTAGCCTATTGTGGTTACATATAAAAAAATCGCAAAGAGAATTTTTTTTTATCTGGGCTGTGCCTAGTTAGATAATAATAAGGAATAAAATTTAAGAATCAATATACCACGCGAATAATTGACTTTTGAGACAAGGGAGGCTGCGCCACCCACGGTAAATCGGCAAATTAGAACGCAACAATTTTTCACAAAAAGATAAAAATAGACATTGATAAAAGGATTTTCATTTAGACGAAAGACGTTAAGTAGACCTTGAAGTAATGGCAGACAAACGGAGAATTCAGACAAGATCTACCGCGGTAAAACAAAAATCGAATTCAGACACACAATTGTATGCGACTCCCACTGGAAATACCCTAAGAAAAACACCATCAGATAGAACCATATATCACTCGAGGGGTAAAATAGACATTTCTGACACGTGTGAAGGGGAAATAGTCAAAACAAAATCAGTAATAGAGCGATCTCCGGTGCAAACCGTGGAGGAAGAAAAGAGTTTAAGGCAGATTCAAAAAGAATTATTCCCAGAGACAGAAACCCAGACAAAAGAAAAAGTGACGATAATACATGAAAAAAAAATCATTATATGAAAATACGGGTAAAACAAAACCAACTCACCCTTCAGAGGAGGTACAAAATGTAGGGGAGTTTGTAAGAGAAAATATAATTATAGAACGAACAAACTCAGAAAACTAATTAAGAGGATATAAAGACAGAGAGAATCATAGTAGGCTCAGTAGCAGGAGTAGTAGAAGCTCAATTTCCAGCAGGGGCTCGCGAAAAAGCACTCAAATAGATATGACACAACAACTATTAATATTTCATGGAGAAGGAGAGAATAGCCAAAGAACGAAAGGAAGTCGAAGATCGAAAAGAAAGAGAGAAAGAGAGGATAGCTAGAGAGCAGAAAGAATAGAATATTAGAATAGATAAAGAACCAAAGGAAGAGACTGATAGAATAGCCAGAGAACGAAAGGAAGAGTCTAATAGAATAACCAGAGAACGAAAAAAGGAGAATGATAAAATAGCTAGAGAGAAAGAAGAAAGATATCACCAAGAGTTTAAAAAAACATGAAAGGCCTAATAGAAGCCCGCTGGGGAATTCCAGAAAGTGAGATTTTATCACAACTAACTTCTAGGCTGTCAGATAGCCATAATAATTTGTCTAAGAATCAATCGCGAGAAAATGAAAATTACCAGACATTAAATGCTAAGACGGAAAAATATACAACTTCGTTAACTACAGGGGGAGGTGGACCGGCCCATAAAACAATTGGGAGGCTGTGTCGCCCTGTCGGAAAAGCGAAATGCTTGATACGCGTGTTCCAAATATTGATAATCCACAGAAATGGGATGCAGAAGTAGAAAGACAATATAATATTTAAAATAAGACGCGCGAAAATGATTTTTCAGGAAAATTTGCAGAAAATTGAAAACTTGAGAACACTTTTAATGAATATGAGACGCTAAAAAGTATAAGCCAAAATGAAACACTGATTGTACCAAAGAAAAATGAGACGAAATTTATTGTACGCACTTTTTTTCGCAAAGTCCGAGAAATTTTAGTACAATACAAAAAACAATATATCAGAGTTCAGTTCGCATTTGATAACGAAATATTTGTTTCTGCGGTAAAAGTAAAGAGAACTAAAAGAGAGAAAAAAGACGCAAAGTGGAACTACAATAAAGAAAGGCAGTCAAAGATGATGGACACTGGAGTCCAATTCAGATTTCATGACGATTTAGTTAATGCTACTACAAAAGAAAAGAAAACTAAGAGGGAGAAAAGAGATGCTAAACGGAGCTACAATGAAGTAATGCAGTAAAAGATGGTGGACACTGGAGTTAAGTTCAGATTTAACGATGATTTATTATTTTGCGCGAATGACAAAACTGAGAAAAGTAGAGATCAAAAAGAACAAATAAATGCAAAAAAGAGACACGATTTGAAAATTCAGTCTAAAATTGCGAAAAATAAAAATGTTGGATGGGCTGTGCCTTGATAACATAAATAATAGGGGGAAAAAGAGGTCCAAGACCCAAAGGGAATAAAACAAGATGATTACAAAACAGAGATGAATGACCTACAATGGGTTGGGGGAAAGTTGGGAAATATTGAATGTCGAGTCAGATTGGAAAAAACTTGGAAAGGAATCTGAGAGTAGTATTATCCACTCAAAAGATATGTCGATCCTTTATGAGGAGGAGGAATCCATTGGGGAAGATCCCCTACGGGAAGTTGCGAAAGATAGCCCTTTTCCTCAATGCACAACTGGTGGACAAGTTGTGATCCCTTTACCGAGGTTTTGCCTCTCTAATCTGGAGTCCTTAGGGGATACCCTCTCCCAGTCACTTCATATTTCACCCAAACCTTTTTTCAGTAACCCTATTCATAGTTTTTACTCTTCATGGGAACCGACAATTATTTCTAGCAAATTGTATTCAGTGGCAGATGCATCCAAATTTCATTTTCAATTAGCATCAACGCATATTCTTCATTTGATTATCCCAGGGGAGGGAACCCAGAGTGAACTGATTAGTGGTTCGCTCAAACTTTTAGCTGATTTCCCTATACCCCTATCGTATTCAGAGGCCTGTGTATTTTTGGCCTGGGACTATTTCAAATTATGCCAAAGGGCAATTTACATTTTAATTGAGATGTGGGGTTGTTTCCACAGATGGAAATTAAGAGACTAGTGCAGCCAATTTTTCATGATGGCTGGCATCATCAAATCAACTTTCAAAACCTAATGCAGATGCTATACGATAGAGACCATGGTGGTTCTACGGTAGAGACGTGTGGATAGCGACAGATCCTGAGCCAAGTGGTGGAAGTACAGGTACTGAAAGAAGACAAAGGGATTTTGTAAAGTCGAAGTTAAGTGTTATATTTGTATGGGTGGACCAGCGTGGCGCGTGGGTGGTCATTTATCTTACAGGGCGAGGTGTTCGGATTCCACCCCTGTTTCTTTTCTTTTCAGATAAATGACCCATTTTCTTTTCTATAGTTACATTTGCCTATAAGATAATTTTTGATCCTAAGTTGAATTCTGGTTGCTAAGTCGATATCTAAATATCGGACTTGCTAGCATACCCTAAAAAATATTGCAAAACATAACAAAGTAATGCATAATGTATTTTTATTGAAATAACGGCATGTAAAATATCATCATAAAAATAAAAATGAATGCTTTGAATCCGTTCTATAAAATACATCATTATGTTTTCTTTTGAGATGACATAAACTCTATTTTGGGTTCATATACGAGTTTTAACCTGGTTTCAGCAGCAATCGCGTCACCCATTTCATCTTTGGTATTATCGGCTTCATTGACTGTATCTGTTGGTATACAATCAATGATAGTAATAATGTTCACATGCGCTTTGTTTTTTTTTCATTCATTCATCTTTTATACCCCATTGTTACATTGTGTGCCAATGACATTTTTATTTTGCTCTCGAATTCGCTGTCTATTATAACATTATTTTTACACAGTTTGCAGTTATGGCAGATAGACAAAATATGCATTATGATATTACTGCAGCAGTAAGCCTTTCTTTTCCCCTTTGCTTTTATTTGACTACTAGTACAAGAAAGATGGCGATAGGATCTGTCAACGGGTATCACGTTACCATAACCTTTAGCAAGAAGTCGAACCTCATCGACAGATATTAGTTTCAGGTTTGCATTCTCTTTGAGTGGTATCACCTCTACATACCTCTCTCTCGCTTATCCACAATAAGCAATATTGATCTGTTAAGTTAATCCAAAGAAATCTAAATTCTTAATGTCATGACAACAGACGCATACATTTCCAATAAAATCTCCATTATTGCTTGTCTCTTAGTTCAAATATTAGTCTGTTTCAGCATTCAATGCAACGACACTTCTATCTGGCGCACTTTATTTCATGGAATATACCATCTTCACTTTATTCAAACAATATGTATGTGTTTATCCTTCCAAGGTACAAAAATTACTGATTGAACACATACAGTAAACTAGGTAGTGTCGATGACTAGCCATAGAGTACTACAGAATCAGCCGCATAAAAAAACAGCGAGTTTTAAATTTAAAAGTATAGATGGCAACACGCTTTCACTACCTCAAGTGCTACCATCTTTTTGGTAGTTATAGATGGCAGCAAACCCGCTCAGAAACACATACATGGTGAGAAAGAGACGAGCATAAAGTTTCGGTCATTTAGGCTCACTTAGCATGGCGCGACTCACTTAGTGAACCTCAATGAACCTAACTGAGTTTTTGTCTTATTAAGATTTAAGTCTTCCAAATTGTTTAATGGAATGTCCTTATCACATGTTTCTATTAAGACTTTATCCGTTGGGACATTTCTCTTAACATAACCAGCTTGCATACCGAAACAACTGCCTATAGTTTGTGTTTCCTCTCGCAATTTTTTTTATTTCATAACCATTTTCATTGCACGGTCTTAAAATTTTGTCAGAAGAGCTACTTCTATTTATAAAATTTAATGTTGCACATTATAGTTTTTCATTATACTTGAATATATTATATTTGAGATTCCATTTCTAGCTATAAAGTTCACGACATTGTTGGTCTAACAATCAGAATGCCACTTCAAAATGACACCTCACGAGAAATGTTTCAATCCAATATACTCTGAATCAATGACACCGAACATTATAATAGCTGAAAAAAAAAATCAATGTTGGCACACACAGAACTCATTTTCAATACTGAAGCATGTACATTGTAAGATTTATTTATTCACGTGTCGTTGATTTTCAAAACCTGTGTTTGCTGGATTATAAAGCACGGTCGAAACCAAAACAAATCCTCAAATAATATTTTTTAAGTATCACCAGTGTCATTTTAAAACATCCCAAAATACTAAATATAAAAAAATATCACAGTTTAAAGCTCAGATTTTACTCATTTTCTTTTTTGACTGCTTACTTTGAAGATCTAAAGTTAATTTTAGTATGGCAAACTTCCTTAGCTTGCCATAAAATATTAGTTGGTGTATGTCCTTTTTGATGTATTGATTTGTTTTTTTTAGAAGTCCCTAGTATGTTTCCGTCCTGTAGTGAAAGTGCCGTGTGAGGGTGATTTTCGGAATACTTTATAAGTAGCACTTTGTTTTCCTCGCGCAAGGGAAACACTCTCCAAACATTAAATACCTATAAGCAAAATAGAGATTCTTAGATGATTTTGATTTATTCATGATTGATGTATTTATAACATCTTCATTTTGTAATTTTAAATTATCACAGTTTTATTGCTATAAGTATATTTTATTTGATTTCAGGACATGGAAAAAAAGTTGGAAATTTTCAGATCAATAAAAAAAACTAATTGAAAAAACGTCACTACAAACATTTTTTTCTAATAGAAAAAATCCTGTTATTTCAAGCAAATTTATGGTCCTATGTCAATTTTAAACTCTTGGTCAACCTTCTTAAGACCATAGGTGGGCGTGCCTTGTTTGCCCCTCATTACAGGCAATCTAATGGTCTTATGTAAATTTTTGAATTCTTTATCAGCATGCCTAACATTCTTGGCAGGCATGCTTTTCCAAAAACTAACCTGACAAGTATGTGTCCAATAAGAGTCATGCATACTCCTGCCATTTACCCGTGCCCCAGCCATTTAAACATTTGCCTCTCAATTATGTCTCTCCGAACATTAAACACCTATAAGCAAAATAGAGATTCTTAGATGATTTTGGTTTATTCATGATTGATGTATGTATAACATCTTCATTTTGTAATTTTAAATTATCACAGTTTTTTTGCTATAAGTATATTTTATTTGATTGCAGGACGTGGAAAAAAAAAGTTGGAAAATTTCAGATCAATAAAAAAAACTAATTAAAAAAACGTCACTACAAACATTTTTTCTTATAGAAAAAATCACGACAGACACATTTATATCATCCTCATTTTGTACTTTTAAAATGTCACTGGTGGGTTTTTGCTCTAAGTATATTTTATATGATTATAAGACATGGAAAAACAAGTTCTTATCAATGGGGTTGGGGATCGGGTAAGCAAAATCATGTGATATAAAATTTAATTCGAAAAGTCTTTTTTACTATAAGTATGTTTTATGTGAATTTAAGGTACGGAAAAAGTTAAAAAGCTTCAGATCAAAATAAAAAAAATATGCAAAGAAACAAATCGTCAAAACAAACATTATTTTTCAAATAGAAAAACCACGACTGACAAACATCTTACCCCACTCAAATATTAGTCAGCAACCCTTTTGAATTTCAACTGCTAAACTGGAAGATTTTGTATTTATAACATCACTGTCAATTCTTTCAAGCTGCAATAGTGTAAAACCACTCATTTTTAAAATACTTGAATGTTTTTTCCAACTTGAAACAATGTAAACTAATGAGGTGTCTATGTGGAACTGAGATACTTACTAACACACCATCAAACTTTTATATAATTAATCCCGTGCTGGGTATTCTATGCCTGGCCGCTTGTATCTAAAGCCATATTACTGAATATAACCGGAGCGGCCATTCTTTTATATTAAAATATCTACTTGAGATAACGCTACAGGGTCGCTTTGAAATCATGGCATTATAACATAAAAACTCATTTCCAAGAAATCCTTATCACTCCGGAAGTTGAGATAAGAATGCTTATCTGGTGGAACTACTGTGTGCTTAAACAGATTGAAGAGTTTCGTCGAGAATAAATGTTTCCGAAAAAACGTTAGATCTCGTTGGGGGACTAGCAACTCCAATAGCAACTGTGCGCTAATAGTGTTGGGATATGGATGTCTTAGGAATAGGGCTCTCTTAGGAATAGGGCTGTCTTAGGAATGGTGGGATCGGGCAGCCTTAGGATCTATTAATGCAATACTACTCATATACGCAATAACTTCTGTTCATTTTTATTTTTAATGTTGCTCCTTACTATCAGTTAAAAAGACTTTTTTTTATTTAATCATAGGCAGCAGAATCACGCTGCCTAAGTAAAGAACGATGTTGGCACAATGTGTTATTTTTTTTTCTTTATACCAGGGCACTTCGTATCGAAGGGGTTGTCGTAGAATCTTCGAAAGGACTCATTCGATTGGAAATTGGAGTGGCTTGTGCCTTTTTAGTAGTGAAAAGTGATTGGAAGGCAACTAACACCCCTTCCCCGCCCACCAGTTCCCCAAACACATCCAATCAAATTTTGAGATAGCCATTTTGTTCAGTGTAGCTGATTTCCAGACAGAAATTATCTTTTTGAGAAGGACACTCCCCCACAGCCCTCAGGAAAAGGGTTGTAAGTTATGCCCTGGAGGCATATAAGGTTCTTATAGAAAACGTTGTCGTAGAAACTTCAAAAATGGCTAACCTTCGATTGGAAATTGAAAGGGTTTGTGCCGTTTTTAATAGTCGAAAGTGATCGGAGGGCAACTAACCCCCCTCTCACGCCCACCTTTTCCCCAAACACATCCAATCAAAATTTTTAGATACCCATTCTGTTAAACGTAGTTAAAAAATCTGGAAATTAGGTGTTTGAGGATGACATTTTTCTTTTTTTTTATTTACACCAGGGCACTTCGTATCGAAGGGGTTGTCGTAGAATCTTCGAAAAGGGCTCATTCGATTGGAAATTGGATTGGCTTTTGCCCTTTTTAGTAGACGAAAGTGATTGGAAGGCAACTAAAGCCCCTTCCACGCCCACCATTTCCCCAAACACATCCAATAAAAATCTGAGATAGCCATTTTGTTCAGTGTAGCTGATTTTCCAGGTAGAAATTATGTTTTCGAGGAGGACACTCTCCCACAGCCCTCAGGGCAAGGGTTGTAAGTTATGCCCTGTGGGCATATAAGGTTTTTATTGAAATATTTGTCGTAGAAACTTCAAAAAGGGCTCATTCAATTGGAAATTCAAAGGTCTAGTGCCCTTTTTAATAGTCAAAAGTGATTTGAGGGCAACTAACCCCCCTCGCACGCCCGTCTTTTCCCCAAACATATCCAATAAAAATTTTGAGATACCCATTTTTTCGACGTAGTCAAAAAGTCCGTAAATTATGTTTTTGATGATAACACTTCCCCCACAGCCCTCTGGGCAAGAGTTGTAGGTTATGCCCTGGGGGTATATAATTTTTTTTTTTTATAGAAAGCGTTGTCGTAGAAAATTCAAAAAGGAATCATTTGATTGGAAATTGAAACGGCTAGTGCCCTTTTTAATAGTCGAAAGTTGAAAGCGTTGTCGTAGAAACTTCAAAAAGGGGTCATTCGATTGGATACTCAAAGAGCTAGTGCTGTTTTTAATAGTTGAAAGTGATTGGAGGGTAACTAACCCCCATTTCACGCTCACCATTTCCCCAAACACATCCAACCAAAATTTTGAGATAGCTGTTTTGTTTAACGTAGTTGAAGTTTCTGGAAATTAGGTCTTTAAGGATGACAACCTCCCCACAGCCCTCAGGGCAAGGGTTGTAATTTATGCCCTGCGGACATCTAAAGTGTTTATAGAAAGCACTGTCGTAGAGACTCAAAAAGGGCTCATTCGATTGGAAATGGTAAGGGCTAGTGCCCTTTTTAGTAGTCAAAAGTGATTGGAAGGCTTGACATTTTTATAGCAAAGATCAATGTGGGTACAATGTACACTTCGTATCGAAGGAGTTGTCGTAGGAACTTCTAAAAGGGCTTATTCGATTGAAAATAGAAAGGGATAATGCCTTTTTAATAGTCGAAAGGATTGGAGGGCAACTAGTCCCCCTCCCACGCCCATCCTCCCATTTGCCCATTATGTTTAAATACTAAATGTTGCCTTAAGATTAAATCAAAATGTACTGTGTTAATGCTATTTCCCAATAAGGAACCTCTGCAGTATCCCAAAAACACCTGAGGGTATTATGTTCAAACTTTCGGGGCTACCTCTGCTCTTAAAATTGAACCAAATCAAAATTGCGTAAGTGTATCCAAGCTATCAAAGAAAGTAAACAGATTTCTTTTGCGAATGGTATCAAGTTTTCTATTTCAGGTCCACTAGAGGAGGTATGAACCTAAATTAAACACTACTATTTGTGTCCATATTTTTAAAAGGGTGTAAGTTGTCAAAAATTGCTGAACATTTTTCTCCAGCATACAAATAGAAGGCAAAACTATAAAATCTTAAAAAAATCAAATGAGCCCTTTTGAAGTTTCTACGACAAAACTTTCCATAAAAATCTTGTATACCCCATGGCATAACTTACAACCCTTGCCCTGAGTGTTGGGGGGTGTCATTCTCAAAGACCTAATTTCCAGATGTTTCTACTACCTTGAGCAAAATGGCTATCTGAAAATTTAGATTTGATGTGTTTGGAGGAATGGTGGGCGTGAGAGCGGGGTTAATTACCCTCCCATCACTTTCGACTATTACAAAGGGCACTAGCCCTCTCAATTTCCAATTGAATGAGCCCCTTTTGAAGTTTTACGACAACTCTATCTATAAAAACCTTATATGCCCCCAGGGCAGAACTTACAACCTTTGCCCTTGGGGCTCTGGGGGGTTTTTCATCCTTAAATACATAATTTCCAGAATTTTCAACTACGTTGAACATAATGGCTATCTCTAAACTTTGATTGAATGTTTTTGGGGAAATGGTGGGCGTAAGCGGAGGTTAATTACTCTCCACTCACTTTAGACTATTAAAAAGGGAAATTTCAATTTCCAATCAAATGAGCCCTTTTTGAAATTTCTATAGCAACTTGAAGGGGCTAGGGCCATTTTTATAGTTGAAAGTGATTGGAGAGCAACTACCGGCCCTCTCACGCACACCATTTCCCCAACGACATCCAATCACGATTTTGAGATAGTCATTTGTTTAACGTAGTTGAAAGTTCTGGAAATTCGGTCTTAGAGGATGACAACCACCCTAACAGACCTTAGGGTAAGGGTTGTAATTTATGCCATATAAGGGCATATAAGGTGTTTATAGAAAGCGCTGTCGCTTCCAAAAGAGCTCATTCAATTAGAAATCGAAAGGCCTAGTGCCCTTTTTAATAGTCAAAAGTGATTGGAAGGCTTGACATTTTTATAGTAAAGATCGATGTGGGTATAATATATTATTTTTTGTTGTTGTTGTTGTTTATACCAGGGCACTTCGTATCGAAGGAGTTGTCGTGGGAACTTCGAAAAGGGCTCATTCGATTGAAAATAGAAAGGGCTGATACCCTTTTTAATAGTCGAAACTGATTGGAGGGCAACTAATCCTCCTTCCACTCCCACCATTCCACGCCTACCCTCCCACGCCCACCCTCCCATTTGCCCATTATGTTCAAAAACTAAATGTTGCCTTTAGATTAAATCAAAATGCACTGTGATAATGCTAATTCCCAATATGGCATCTCTGCAGTATCCCAAGAATGACTGAGGGTATTATGTTTAAACTTTCGGGGTTACTTCTGCTTTTAAAATGTAACCAAATAGAAATGGCGTAAGTTTTTCCAAGCTATCAAAGTAAGTGAGCAGATTTTTTTGCAAATGGTATCATTTTTTCCATTTCAGGTGAACTAGAGGAGGTATGAAACTAAATTAAACAGTACTATTTGTGTCTCGATTTTTAAAAGGGTGTGTGTTGTTAAAAATTGCTGAAAATTTTTCTCCACTATACAGATAGCAGGCCAAACTATAAACTATTAAAAGACGAAAAGATTTAAAGTATTATTTTCTATTTCCCTGAAGAGACTATGTCAATATAAAAACGAACTGAAATTAATTAAAAAACTTTTTCCAGAAAATAAGTTTTTCAAAGAAAAGTAAAGAGCTCCATTAAACAAAAAATGAGCAAAAATAAAATCAAATAATCTACCAAGTGTGAAACTACCACAAAGCAGCATCGATAAATAAATGAAACCCAAAACGATCAGAAATTACAATAAATAACCGAGTCAAACTCAAACCAAGCAGAAATTAACATAAGTTGGGCGGAAAACCCCTATGCCATCCCAAGGCCAGAACAAAATTTGCACTTCCCTGAAAAAATACAAATGAATGTGCATTGTCAGTTTAATATGCATATACTGATATTTAGTAATCAGAATGTTAATATTATTTGATTTGTTAAAGTTATAAAAGTAAAAACATTTATAATTTTTTAGTAAAGTGCAAACTTTACTTTTATTGTTTAAAAAAAATAGAGTTGTGAGAAAATCAAACTTTAGCGTAAAGAGTGGGGCGTTGAGCAGGGGACAGCCCGTTTCATATACGGAATAATTTCTGTTCGTTTTAAATTTTAACGTCGTTCCTTACTTTCAGTTAAAAAAACTTGTTTTTTTTTATTTAATTTTTGAACGTTTTTGAATTAATGCAGGCTTTGATCTTGGCTCACCGTACATGAATAATTAAAAAAAAATTGCATATTAATTTTACTTTTATTTGGTTAAATGGCTTTCTCGAAACTTGTTTAATTTTATTTACGAACGTTTTTTTAGTAATACGTAACTTACGAATAAACTTACGTTACGAACTTCTATATTCACATATTTTTAATACATATATTAGGGGGTTTGCCCCCTATTCAATACCTTGCTCTTTAAGCTAAAGGTCGAATTTTGTTCCAATTCTTTAAAAATGACCGCTTAATCACAAAGAACGTTAATTAAAATAAATAGCTCTTATGAAAGTACAAAAAAATCTTTGGCTTAAAGAGCGAGGTATTGACTATGGGGTGAACCCAACCATATACGTAATATTTCCTGTTTGTTTTTAAGTTTTGACTTTGCTACTTACTTTCAGTTGAAAAACTTTTTTTTTATATAATTTCTGATCTTTTTTCAAATAATACTAGGAAATCCGGCGTCCCTTTCATAGCAATATCCCTTCCCCATGAAAACTTCTTTCATGGAAAGATCCTCCCACATAACCCCCGACCCACCCACATCCCCACTACCAGAAAAAAATCCCCCCTGAAAACGTCTGTATACTTCCCAATAACCAATACTGAAAGTTCATAACTTTCAGCCCGTCCTCCGAGGACTTCGGGGGAGTAATTTATCCTCAAAGACATAGTTATCAAATTTTCGACTATGTTTAAGAAAATGGCTCTCTCAAAATTTTTATTGGGATACAATGGGAAAAAATGAGCGGGGGAGGGAGCCTAGTTGTCCTCCAATTTTTTGGCCACTTAAAAAGGCACTAGAACTTTTAGTTTCCGTTCCAATGAGCCAACCCACGATATTCTAGAACGACTGGGTCGATGCGATCACCCCTGGGAAAAAAAACAACAAAAAAAAAACAAATAAACACGCATCCGTGATCTTTCTTTTGGCAAAAAATTCAAAATTCCACATTTTTGTAGATAGGAGCTTGAAACCTCTACAGTAGGGTTCTCTGATATGCTGAATATGACGGTGTGATTTTCATTAAGGTTCTATTACTTTTAGGGGGTATTTTCCCCTTTTTTTTCGAAAATCAGCCAAATTTTCTCAGGCTTGTCACTTTAAATGGGTGGAACTAAACTTGATGAAATTTATATGTTTGAAATCAGAATTAAAATCTGATTCTTTTGATGTATCTATTGGTATCAAAACCCTGTTTTCTAGAGTTTTGGTTACCATTGAGCCGGGTCGCTCCTTACTTACAGTTCGTTACCACGAACTGTTTGATAGTGACGCTTCGTTTTGAACGGAGTATTTTTGAACATAAAAACCGTCATAACTTTTCTGGCTTATGGATTTGTTTTTTCTTGCTCTGCTACTTTCAATGGAAGTTCACCGCTCTGTAAACGACCTTGAAATCTTCAGCCACACCCGTACGCTTCCTTCACAGATCTGAAGTGACGTCTTTGAATAGCGGGAATATAAATGGGATGTAAAACACCGATTCAAACAACAGTTAGTTGATTCATCTTTCTTACAAAGCATTCCAGAAACACTGCTTCAAAATGCGCCCGGTAAGAAACTAAACTATTCGTAAATATTCCAGGAAAGGATATTTTTTGATAACGCCAATTTAGCAAAAAAAAGAAGAAGTTTTTAATAGTATCTATTGTTTTATTCTTCTTTCACATCTCCATCTTCCTCCCTTTAATTCCCATTTCCACCATAGATGTAGTTTTGTTTCCCAGGGATATGTTGATTTAAATCCCCGATTGCTATATACTGCTAAAACAAAACGTATCCTACTCTACGAGAAACTTGGCATCCTTTCAACCCCCTGTTCTTTACGCTAAGTTGAGGTTTTTAATTTAATTATGCTTGTGTGTCAGCATTTGTCGGCACATTTGACAATTTTGTTGGCGCATTCTTTAAATCCCCCCTCATTCCGAAACTCAAAATCCAGGCTGTACCCCTGTCAGTAAGGTTAGAGACAGTACAATTTTCAGTACAAATTTTGAAAGACTGTAACAACAACCCACAATAAGGTGGGTGGTAGTTTATTGAGATACAATCTTTTTTTACTACATAAGAAAGATATTAGAATAACCAAATGCTCGTGGGTCTGAAATAAAGCGTTTAGTTGTAGTAAAGCTTCCAGGGGCTGGTCTGGTCTGAACTCCCCAAAAACTATTTTAATGTCATAATTTTATAATCTCTGTAAGTGGAGGGTTTTTGGACGGATTTAGTTCTTAAGGGTAGCCCTCACTACTCTGTAAAAATAGCATAGAAATATAGCCTCCTATTTTATACTCACAATTTTTCCTTAACAGGGGAGGTACCCCTTCATTTTCCAAGCTGAGGCAAATATAAGTACATTATTTTAAACAAAAGGAGGCTAAAGAATAGATCTACTCCTTACTCCTATAGCCTATACTACTATTTGAGGCTACAAACGCCCCCCCCCTCTTAGAGAGGGCCCATTAAACCTTATTAGCAAATAATCTGTATTTATATAATATCGTACTTGTACGAATGGAGTATTGAACCAGCCCAGTCAAAGAAACCTTACAAATAGTTGTTTGGAATAATTGTTTGTTTTGTCATACTTAAGCTATGATTGAAATCATACAATTTATGATTAGAGGTGTATCTCCAGAGACTTGGATATTTCATGCAAAGTGCTTCGATAATTTTAAACAAATATATTGTCACTTAAGGTTTCCTTAATAGTATTGTAACCCTTGTCTGGCCAAATCGTGTCTTTCACATTTTTGCTAGAATAAGCCTTCTTTAAAAAGATAATGACAATTGTTCTGAAACAATTATCAAACAGTTCGTGGTAACGAACTGTAAGTAAGGAGCGACCCAGCTCAATGGTAACCGAAACTCTAAAAAACGGATTTTGATACAAATAGATAAATCAAAAGAATCAGATTTTAATGCTGATTTCAAATATATAAGATTTCAATTTCATTAAGTTTAATTGTACCCATAAAAAGTTGGGCGCCTGAGAAAATTTGGCTGATTTTCGAAAAAATGAGGAAAGACCCCCTAAAAGTTATAGAACCTTAATGAAAATCACACCATCATATTAAGCGTATCAGAAAACCCTACTGTAGAGGTTTCAAGCTCCAATCTACAAAAATGTGGAATTTTGCATTTTTTGCCAGAAGAAAGATCACGGGTGCGTGTTTATTTTTTTTTTATTTTTTTTTTTTTTCCCAGGGGTGATCGTATCGACCCAGTTGTCCTAGAATATCGTGGGAGGGCTCATTGGAATGGAAATTAAAAGTTCTAGTGCCATTTATAAGTGACCAAAAAAATGGAGGGAACTAGGCCCCCTCCCACGCTCATTTTTTTCCCAAAGTCACTTGATCAAAATTTTGAGATAGCCATTTTGTTCAGTATGTTCGAAAATATAATAAGTATGTCTTTTAGGATGACTTAATCCCCCGAACTTCCCGGGGGGAGGGCTTAAAGTTATGAACTTTACCCAATGTTAAAATTTAGTATTGGTTTTTTGGAAGTATACAGCCGTTTTCTGGGGAGATTTTTCCTGGTAGTGGGGGGGGGGGTGGGTCGGGGGTTATGTGGGAGGATCTTTCCCTGAAGGAAGTTTTCATGGGGGAAGGGACATTGCTATGAAGGGGACACCGGACTTCCCAGCATTATTTAAAGCAAGATCAGAAATTTAATATAAAAAAACAACTATTTCAACTGCAATAGCAGCAGCATCAAAACTTAAAACGAACAGAAAATATTACATATATGATTGGGTTCACCCCCTAGTCAATACCTCGCTCTTTAAGCCAAAGATTTTTTAATACTTTCATAAGAGCTATTTATTCTAATTAACGGCCTTTGTGATTAAGCGGTCATTTTTAAAGAATTGGAACAAAATTCAAACTTTCGCTTAAAGAGCAAGGTATTGACTAGGGGCGAACCCCCTAATAAACAAATTAAAAATATATGAATATAGAAGTTCGTTACGTAAGTTAATTTGTAAGCTACGTATATTTATTCCAAATAAAAACGTTCGTAAATATAATTAAAAAAGTTTCGAGAAAGCCATTTAACTAAATAAAAGTAAATTAATATGAAAATTTTGTTTTGATTATTCATGTACGGTGAGCCAAGATCAAAACCTGCATTTATTCAAAAACGTTCAAAAATTAAATAAAAAAAAACTTGTTTTTTAACTGAAAGTAAGGAGCGACATTAAAACTTAAAACAAACAGAAATTATTCCCTATATGAAAGGGCTGTCCCCTCCTCAACGCCTCGCTCTTTACGCTAAAGTTTGACTCTGTCTCACAACTTTATTTTTTAAAACAATAAAAAACTTTAGCGTAAAGAGCGAGGCGTTGAGGAGGGGACAGCCCCTTTCATATACGGAATAATTTCTGTTCGTTTTAAGTTTTATTGTCGCTCCTTACTTTCAGTTTAAAAAACTTGTTTTTTTTATTTAATTTCCCCCAAAAAGACAAGCAACAATTTAAAACACATACCTGCATTGGCATCAATTAGCGAAAACGTAGGAGAGATAGGGACAAAAATTTATTTTTCAAAATCTAAGCATATTTTTCAATTTTGTTGTTTTTTCCAATGTTGTCAATGAAAATGCAAAAAAGTATTTTCAGTGAAAAAGGCATTTTTCAAAATCTAGAGGAAGCGGGACCCGGCAAAAATCTTGGGGTGGATGGGAAAATGTAACACCCCCCCCCCCATTCCCTTCCTTGTTAACATTCTATTTTGTCAAGGTCCATAATTTTTTGGGGGTGAGGGCAGAGTCACCTTTTTGTAAGGTTATATATATATATATATATATATATATATATATATATATATATATATATATATATATATATATATATATATATATATATATATATATATATATATATATATATATATATATATATATATATATATATATATATATATATATATATATATATATATATATATATATATATATATATATATATATATATATATATATATATATATATATATATATATATATATATATATATATATATATATATATATATATATATATATTTGTCCTAATGCCTTTCGATAGGTCATTTTTTTTTATATCTGGAATTTTTTTATGTCTATAATGTTTTAAAGTTTTAATTTTTATAGTGTATGTTACCAATAAAAAAGGCTGCTTTTCACTTTTCTTTTCTTGAACGGTTTGAAAAAAATTTAATTGTCTCCTTATTTTATTGAATTTTACAATCTAAAAATTTCTTTTGAATTTGTTGAGTAGGTCTGTAATAGCCTGTGTATGAACATTTATTCTTCTTTCAGTTCGCTGTTCTTGTGCTCTCCTTATCTGCCGTCACCTGTGGTGTCGTCCCTCTTGGCCCCAGTTTTTTCCGAGCACCTGCCCATGATAGTGCTATTGTCAGATCAGACAGGCTAGGTGGAAATTTTGCATATAGCATCCAAGAAGGTCATGCATATCAAGCAATAGCTCCAGTCGTCCAAAATGTAAGAACTCCTGTTGCTGTGTCTTACAGCCAACCAGCCATTGTACCTGCAACATTTTCAGCACCGGTCATTACTTATGAATCACCGAAAGTAGAAGTCAAGGAAGCAAAGAATGAAGATGTCGTTGAAACTGAAGCATTAGAAGTTGTAAATCAAATTGAACATCAATTTGCTGCTCAACAGTATTTTACTCATGAGTCACCAAAAGTAGAAGTTAAAGAATTAAAACCAGTCGAATTTAAATATACTGTTCCTCGAGTTCACCCCGTCGTAACTTATAATGCACCATTTGTTCAAGTCAAGGAAGCAAAGCCAGTAGAATTTAAGTATGCAGCACCAGTTGTTCCAATTACTCCAGTTGCCTCGCCTGTTCACCATGTTGTTTATAATGCTCCGAAAGTTGAAGTCAAGGAAATTAAACCAATTGAGCTGAAATATACTCCATTTGTACCTGAAGCTCCAAAAGTTGAAATTAAGGAGGTGAAGCCAGTTGAAGTTGAATATAAAGTCCCTCAAGTCCAGTACAAGTCTTACGTTTATACACACGCACTGCCATATTCTTATCAATTAGTTCATGCAGAAAGGGAAGCAAAACAGGAAACGGAGGAGATGCCTACAGAAGAATCACACTAGCTGACTGTTTTTATTCATTAAATTATGCGTGAATGGGTAAATTCTTTTTTTTTACGAACTCGAATGATTTTACTAATAAAAATCTACCAAATTATTCAGCATTTACTCCACATGATTTGTGCGTAGAATAAATTACTCTACAATCAGCCATTTTGCCTAAAAGGTCTCAGTTTTTCAAACTATGTATAATATTCAAAAATATCATCGACAATTTCATCGGTAATATTTCTTCTTACTTTTTTCATTACTTTGCCACATTTGAGTCGCCAGATACCCTTTCAGTATCAAGAAATAACAGTCAAATATGCAATCAAAGCTCTTTCCTCTGTTATTAGCCTGCAAGGTTTTATAATTCCAACAAGGGAAAAAAATAAATTCAGTGCTTCGTGAATGAAAGGCTTTAGTCATACCGCTAACTACCAAACATTGAACCAAAGTGCCCCCCCCCCCCTCGATTCTTAAATGCAAGTACAAAAAGTATTTTTGATCTTATTTACAGCATGAGCTACAAGGATACATGCTCTAACACTTATTTTCAATACTCTATGTTTTTTTCGGATCTTTGACTTCCGTTCAAAACATGATCCTTTGATTAGCACAATTACTTTTGTTGTACTTGCTCTTTGGAACTAAGTTTTGTTTTGAAAGAAGCCATCCTCATTGTTTTACGATCACAGCTGGGAAGAAAAAATAATGAAATGCTTTGTGAGGTACAATCTAAAGGTTAAGCTTCTTCCTTCCTCTCTTATGGGTTGATAAATGGGTTTCCTTATCTTATCGTCATTCAAATTATAACCAAACAGAACACAACCACATGGGGTATGTACTGCAAGGAGACAAGTTACGATGGCCCAGACAGAAAATGTTGAACATCTATTTTTGGGAGAGGGCCTTAAACATCAAAATAAAAAATATTTTCTTGTCAAGAAAATGAACTTTTTTAAAGAAAAGTAAAGAGCATACTAAAACCTAAGACGAGCAGAAATAAAGTCCTATAATAATTCAAACTTAAAACGAGCACAAGTTAATATCAATAAATAAATCACACCCAAAACTAACAAAAATTAAATTAAACAATCATATCTAAAATAAAGATAGCAGATACTGCTAGAGATTAAGATTTAAATCCTGAAACGAGTAGAAGTTAAAATGAAAAACCAAGTCAAGCTTAAAACGAACAGAAAGTACTGCAAAGGGGGGTTGTTTCCCCCCAAGCTTTTTCTGTGTCACAGAAAACATTTTTAATTCAAAGAGGAAGTTATTTATTTGTCATTAACAAAGAGGAGCACATCGTAAAAACAATTTGACAAGAATTAAAAATACAAGGTTTAAAAATAAGAGTGCTGCTTCTATTCCCTCCCTCTAAAACCTCTGAAATGCTTCAAGGTAATTTGTGTAGATTTCTATTTTTAGATGTTGGGTTTTATTTTCCAAAACATCGACAAAAAAATCCCCATGAAATCTAGATAACTAGAAAAATATAACGAAAATAAACTGACTGTTTAAGATACACTGATATCAATTCTTGTAAGTCTGTCCAATTATAGATTTTTAGGTTATAATAGAGAATACAAAATTTTAAATAAATTTGTTTTACAGCAACGTCCCCTAAAACCTTTGAATAAATATGTATTTTAATCCACCTTTTTTCATCGAAAGGATCTTTTTTGTGTCACATTTTTTAGTAATTGTTTGCTTCTTCAAATAAATGCATCTACAAGCAGGGGCGCATCCAGGATTTTTTTTTTTTTTTAGGGGGGCGCAAAATAGGTTGATCCGAAAAAATTGCGTTAGGAGCGAGTTTAATTAACGCAAACTTGCATTAATTAGGTAAACTACACTACTTTAGACTACATTAGGGGGATCGCACCCCCGTCACCCCCTTCATCTGCCACTGTCTATAAGTCATTTATTTAAAAGGGTTCTTTTTGTTTTAAAAGAAAAGAAATGGCGAATCACTTTAACCAGATTTGTTTTTTCCTTAATTGAGCTACTCTTGGTCCTGAAATCTTGTATAGGTTTCTACATGGTCTCAAACTTTAAGGCAGATTAGTAAAACAATGAAGTTTTTCCTGCTCAGAATCAATAAAAGCACATTTTTCTTCCAAAATTTACTGTTTTCACTAAAGTTCTGTTCGTCTCATCTACTTACCCTGAGAGTCTTTTCAAACAGTTCGTGGTAACGAACTGTAAGTAAGGAGCGACCCGGCTCAATGGTAACCGAAACTCTAAAAAACGAAATTTTGAAACCAATAGTAAATCAAAAGAATCAGATTTTAATTCTTATTTCAGATATATAAGTTTCATCAAGTTTAATCTTACCTATCAAAAGTTACGCGTCTAAGAAACTTTGGCTGATTTTCGAAAAAAGGGGGAAAGACCCCCTAAAGGTTATAGAACCTTAATGAAAATCACACCATCATATTCAGCGTATCAGAGAACCCTACTGTAGAGGTTTCAAGCTCCTCTCTGCAGAAATGTGGAATTTTAAATTTTTTGCCAGACGAAAGATCACGGATGCGTGTTTTTTTTTTTCTTTTTTTTTTATTTTCCCCAGGGGTGATCGTATCGACCCAGTGGTCCTAGAATATCGTGGGAGGGCTCATTTGAACGGAAATTAAAAGTTCTAGCGCCCTTTTTAATTGACCAAAAAAACGGAAGGCAACTAGACCCCCTCCCACGCTCATTTTTTCCCAAAGTTACCCGATCAAAATTTTGAGACAGCCATTTTGTTCAGCATGGTCTAAAATATTATAACTATGTCTTTTAGGATGAGTTAATCCCTCGAACCCCCAGGGGTTATGAAAGTTATGAACTTTACCCAATGTTAACATATAGTATTGGTTATTGGGAAGTATACAGACGTTTTCAGGGGGAATTTTTTCTGATAGTGGGGGGTGGGGGTGGGTCGGGGGTTGTATGGGAGGATCTTTTCATGGAGGACGTTTTCATGGGGGAAGGGACATTGATATGAAGGGGGCGCCGAATTTCCATCATTATTTAAAAAACAATCAGAAATTAAATATAAAAAAACACGTTTTTCAACTGAAAGTAAGGAGCAACATCAAAACTTAAAACGAACAAAAAACTATTAGCTATATGATTGGGTTCACCTTCTAGTCAATGCCTTGCTCTTTAAGCCAAATATTTTTTAATGCTTTCATAAGAGCTATTTATTCTAATTAACGGCCTTTGTGATTATGAGGTCATTTTTAGAGGATTGGAACAGAATTCGAACTTTAGCTTAAAGAGCAAGGTATTGACTAGGGGGCAAACCCCCTAATATACGTATTAAAAATATATGAACATTGAAGATCGTTAAGTAAGTTAATTCGTAAGTTACGTATATTTGTTACTAATAAAAACGTTCGTAAATAAAATTCAACAAGTTTCGAGAAAGCCATTTAACCAAATAAAAGTAAAATTAATATGCAGATTTCGTTTTAATTATTCATGCTCGGTGAGCCAAAATCAAAACCTGCATTAATTAAAAAATGTTCACAAATGAAATAAAAAAACAAGTTTTTTTCAACTGAAAGTAAGGAACGACGTTAAAACTTAAAACGAACACAAAAGTAGAGATGACCCTAAAGCTCGTGTCACCCACCCCTGCTGCCACCTACAACTTTTTTACATAGTTTAATGAGGACAGGGTCAATGACCTTTTTCTCAATGGTCTCTTTCTCCAGGTGTGTTTTTGGCACGCTCTCAGCGAATGTTACGAGTTTCCAGGAATTTGGAACACCTGTGCTGTCGACCTCAATTCACTTATCGTGAATCAATAATTCCCCTTAGAAACAACAAATTAATTCCCCTAGGCAAAAAACCACTAGGCAACGAAAAAAAATCATTAGAAATAGTGACAAATCACTAGGGGTGGTAACCCTGTGCATATTGCGCCATTCACATGTAAAATGTGTTATTTTTTTTTTTTTAACTAAGGCTCTACCTCTCAAGGGAAATATTTCGGCTAAGTCCATGTGCCAGCTTTTACAAAAGATTGAATAAAAAAAACATGTTTTTTAAACTGAAAGTAAGGAGCGACATTAAAACTTAAAACGAACAGAAATTATTCCGTATATGAAAGGGGCTGTCCCCTCCTCAACGCCTCGCTCTTCACGCTAAAGTTTTTTATTGTTTTAAAAAATAAAGTTGTGAGACAGAGTTAAACTTTGGCGTAAAGAGCGAGGTGTCGAGGAGGGGACAGCCCCTTTCATATACGGAATAATTTCTGTTCGTTTTAAGTTTTAATGTCGCTCCTTACTTTCAGTTTAAGAAACTTGTTTTTTTTAGTTAGTTTCTGATCGTTTTTTAGTTAATGCAGCTTTTATTTTGGCTCACCGTCATTGAATAAATAAACAAAATTTGCATAAGAATTTTACTTTACTTTTGCTAAATGGCTGTCTCTAAATTTGGTTCTGACGTCATTTACAAATTAACTTACGTAACGAACTTCTATATTCATATATTTTTCTTCTGGCAAAAAATACGTTGCAGATATAGTTGCAGATTTTTCCAGATATGAGCTTGAAACCTATGTAATAGGGTTTTCTGATACGCTAAATCCGACGGTGGGATTTTCATTAAAAATCTGACGGTGGGATTCTTTCCCTTGTAGGGGATGTTTCCTCCCTATTTAAAAAATCAGGTAAATTTTCTCAGGCTCGTAGCCTTTGATGAGTAATACTAAACTTAATAAAAGTTTATTAATTTAGAATCAGCATTATAAGCCAAATCTTTTGATACATTTATTAACATCAGAATCTGTTTTTAAAAGATTCGAATACTATTGAGCCGTATCGCTTTTTTTTATTGCGTATATGTAATTGCGTATATGAGGGGGTTCTCCCCTTAGTCAATACCACGCTCTTTACGTTAAAAGTTAAACAAATTTTAATTCACAAACCCCTGAATCACAAAAGCCGTTTAATAAGAATAGATAGCTCTTGTGAAAGCACTAAAAAAACTGTAGCGTAAAGAGCGAGGTATTAACTTGGGGGAGACCCCCCTCATATACGTAATAATTTATGTTCGTTTTAAGTTCTAATGTTGCTTCTTACTTTCAGTTGAAAAAATTTGTTTGTTTTTTTCAAATTTAATTTCTGATCGTTTTTTAAACAATGCTTGGAAATCCGGCGCACCCTTCATATAAATGTCCCTTACCCCAAAGAAACATCCTCTACGGAAAGATTCTCCCAAATAACCCCCTCCTCCAGTACCCCACACGAGAAAACAATTCTTCCTGAAAACGTATTCATACGTCCCAATAGCCATTGCAATATGTAAGCAATTTGCAAACTTCATATCTTGCCGCACAATCCTTAGGACCGGTGGGGGACTGACTCATTTCAAAAGACATATTTCTTGGTTTTTGCCTATGGTGAACAAAATTACTATCTCAAAATTTTAATTGGGTGACTTTGAGTAAAAAATGAGCGTGGGAGGTGGCCTAGTCGCCCTCCATTTTTGGAGGGCACGCATCGTGATCTTTCTTCGAGCAAAAAATGCAAATTTCCACCTTTTTGCAGATAGGAGCGTGAAACTTATTTAATAGGGTTCTCTGATAAGCTGAATGTGATGGTGTAATTTTCGTTAAAGTTAATCAAAAATGCAAAGTTTCACATTTTTGCAGATAGGAGTTTGAAGCTTCTTTAATAATGTTCCTTGATAAGCTGAATCTGATGGTACGAGTTTCGTTAAAGTTAATTAAAAAAATTTGCAATTAAAACAAAATTTTATTGTTTAAAAAAAATCGAGTTGTGAGAAAGTCAAACTTTAGCGTAAAGAGCGAGGTGTTGAGGAGGGGACAGCCCCTTTCATATACGGAATAATTTGTGAGTAGAGATGACCCTAAAGCTCGTGTCACCCACCCCTGCTGCCACCTATAACTTTTTTACATAGTTTAATGAGGACAGGGTCAATGACCTTTTTCTCAATGGTCTCTTTCTCCAGGTGTGTTTTTGGCACGCTCTCAGCGAATGTTACGAGTTTCCAGGAATTTGGAACACCTTTGCTGTCGACCTCAATTCATCTATCGTGAATCAATAATTCCCCTTAGAAACAAGAGATTAATTACCCTTTCTTGACAGATCAATCAACCAATGACATCATCTGTCAGACTTTAAAAATTTTCGCATAGAAACGATTCTCCAGGACTAGACCCAAGTCATTAATGTCTTTGCCTCGGAAACAACTCTTTTGGTCGAACTCCAAAGGATATTAATAACCAAACGCCAATGGAAACAATTCTCCAAGAAACATCTTAGCGATGAATTGTTTTAGCGCGCGAAAAGGTTTCTTATTAATTTGAAATGCATTAGCGCAGGGATGCCAAACAAAAGGAACACGCTGAATTACGTTTAGGGATTATTTGGGCGAAACCGTTTTATCCATTTTATGGGATTATTTCGGCGAAACAGTTAGAGACATTTTAAAAGAAGATTTTTGAAGAATTTGCGGTTGAGGGTCAAACTCTGTGGTCGTTATAATACACAAGTTCCATTTAAACAGTGTTGTGAGGTCCTCTACCACAACCACAAAGGGTTCCAATCCCCCGACCCAACCCCGGAGGTAGCCCCCGGTCCTCAAAGGGCCCCCCAAGCTCCCAAAGAGCCCCACAAAAGGAACACGCTGAATTACGTTTAGGGATAATTTGGGCGAAACCGTTTTATGGAATTATTTCGGCGAAACAGATAGAGACATTATAAAAGAAGATTTTAGAAAAGGTTTTAGAAGAGAATTTAATGGTAAAACTCTGTGGTCGTTATAATACACAAGTTCCATTTGAACAGTGTTGTGAGGTCCTCTACCCCAACCCCAAAGGGTTCCAATCCCCCCACCCCAACCCTGAAGGAAACCCCCGGTCCTCAAAGGTCCCCCCAAGCTCCCAAAGAGCCCCAGCCCCCCAAACGCCCTCCTCCGACCCTCAAAGGCCCTCCCCGGGGCCCCCAAAGGCCCATCGAGCTCCCAAAAGACCACCGGGCTCCCAAAGGCCCTCCACCGGTCCTCAAGTGCCCTCCAGACCCCCAAAGGCCCTCCCTGTGCCCCACAGGCCCGCCCCCGACCCCCCCAGGTCCCCCGGGCGCCCCAAGGCCCCATCGGTCCTCAAGTGCCCCCCAGACCCCCAAAGGCCCTCCATGTGCCCCAAAGGCCCTCCCCCGGCCCCCAAAGGTCCCCCGGGCCAGAGAAGCGCCGCCGGGATGCGCCGTGGGCCAGGAAAGCGCCGCAGGATGTGCCGCAGGGATGCGCCGCGGGTCAGGAAAGCACCGCAGGGGATGCGCCGCAGGAAGGCACCGCAGGAAAGCGCCGAAGGAATGCGCTGCAGGAATGCGCCGCAAAAAAGTAAACTAAAAAGTAAAAATTTTGAAATGTTATCCCCCAAACGCCCTCCTCAGACCCCCAAAGGCGCTCCCTGGTCCGCAAAGGTCCCCCGGGCTCCCAAAGGGCCAACCGGCCCCCCACGGGTCCCCCAAACACCCTCCCCGGGCCCCCCAAAAGAGCCCACTCTCCATTTTTTAATACTTTTTTATGGCTTTATTATATCTTTTCTCAACAAGTTCCATTCATAATGTCATTCCTAAACCCATTTTCCAACCTCAAAGAGTCCCCCCCCCCCCAATACGTAAATACTTTCTTGAATTTTTTAACATGGTATTTTTTTAACTTTTTACGTATCTTAAAATGACATGAAATATGCTTACGGCTCTACCAATCGTACTCTGTGCTTGTTCATGGACACGACGCGGCTTTTCCACTGGTACTCTATAGCAGGTTTTCAACACTACCGTTATCAACACTATTATTGCATGCATTAAATCAGTATTTTTTACACAGTGGAAGAATCAACACACTATTCACATCTGTAAAAAGTGAAGATGAATTATTCGATGAAAATCTGTGCACATGAAAAAATCATTGTCGTGTTGAACGCTGACAAGGAGAAATATCTGAACTTTGAAACGAGTGCAAGTGGAGATCTTATTGGGAATGTATGCATACATTGTCATGACAGCGAGGAGTTAAATTCCTTTGGTGTACCCAAAAATTTCCATCATGCAAGTGGTGGATATGCGAGAGTAACATTACCAGAGAAATTAGTAGTCAAAGAGAATGCAAACTTAAAAATAATAGTTGATGAAGAGGGACAACTTCTAGCTAATGGTTCTGGTAGCATGTTAGCCATTGATAGATCTTATCGCAATTCTTCTGGTGTTAGCATTCGAATGAAAGCAAAAGGAAAAAGAAGACAAGCATACAGCTGCATCAACATCATAAATCCTATCATTTTAATGTGCTACAACTGCTATCTATGTAAAAATAATGTGACAATAGACAGTGAAATCGCAGGCAGAATAAAAAGGACATTAGCAGACAAAATCATCAATGAATATAAAGATGAATTGACCGAAATTGAAGCGAAAGTGTACTAATAATGTATAATAATGTATTTAACATATTTTTATATCAATATTCTACATGTCCTTATTACATTAAAAATATCTTATGTTCTATTTTGTTAAGTGTTCATTATTTTTAGGGTATTCTAGAAAGTAAAACATTCAAAATATCTATTAAAATGGTCAGAGATGTAAGAAAAATAATTTTAGAGATAATGATAATACTAGCAGGCTAAATTTTTCATAGAAGATAGAAAAGTTCAAGTTCTCTTCTGAATTTTACCAAAGAACACAATTCAATTCTAATTTCACCAGAGAAAATAAAAAGCTT